>NC_041390.1:524016362-524050714 GCF_002162155.2 Triticum dicoccoides | reverse complement strand
CTCGGCCCAGCCCACTGGCTCCTGCCAGTCGTCCTCCTCCTCTCGCTAGGAGGACGAGAGGCGCGTGGCCGGCGCCCGCGGCCACACGCCGGCCACCTCCTGCTTCTGCCGACACCCCGGTCGCGCCTACGAGTGCCACACACTCCCCCTCGTTTCCCCTCTCATTCTCCCCACTCTCCCCATGCCCCTCTCCCCCCTCTGGCTCTCTCCCCATCCCCTGCCGAGCGCAGCGGTCGCCGCCGACAAGCACCACCACGGCCACCACCTCTCCCTCGCTTCTCTGACCGGCCCAGAGGCTCTGCCTCGACCCCCTCGTCCTCTCCGCCGAGCCACGCCACCCCGTCCGCCCCCAACCATCATCACCGCGGTCGTCTTCTACCTCGAGCAACCGAGATCGCCAGCAACGCCCCGACGTCGTCCGACCTCCCCCGAGCCCGCTGAGACGCGTCCAGCAACCGCCGTGAGCTCCTCTACCGAACCCCTCGCTCCCTGTCGTCTATTTCCTCCTCTAGCCTTACTAACCACCGCGGCCGAAGCTCGCCGCCGCCACCGCACGTCGCCGTCGTGGCCACAGCCACGTTGGGTCGCAACCGAGCACGCCATTGTGTTCAATGCACTCGCAGGAGCCCGTAGCACCCCCGCATGCCCCTTGCCATGCCTGCTAGCGACTAGTTCGACCTCGTCCGAACTCCAGCCGCCGCGGACGTGCTCGCCGCCGTTGTTTCTGGCCACCCCAGCTCCACCCACTGCCACCACTCAACGCGGCTCACTCTCCGCATCATGTAGATGGTCTCCGCCGTCCTTTTGGTCGCCTGAGTGCAAAACCCGCGCTGCTCCGCCGCGTCTGGCCTCGCCGGCGGCTAAACGCCGGTGAATTTGACCACTTTTTGACCATGGACTGACGCGTGGGCCCAGGTTGACTTCCCCCTGAGCCTATGACGGGTGGGGCCGGCCTGCTAATTAGTTTAGGATTAGTGTTAACTAATTTTAATTAGTTTAGTCACTGACATGTGGGCCCAGGCCCCACTGACAGTTAATTAGTACTAACTTAATCCTGTTAATTAGCTGAGACACTGATAGAGAGGGCCCACCAGTCAGGTTTGACTGGCCCTGGCACCTTTGACTCGCTGACGTCATAGTGACGTAGTGCCGACACATTTATTCTTTTTCTGGATTTATTTTTATATAGGAAATTCCAGAAAATAGCCAAAACTTCTAAAAATCATAGAAAATCAACCATAGCTCCAAATCAAACAAATTATATATGAAAAATGATCAGAAAAATTCAATCTATCCATCTGTAATGGTTTCATGAATGAAAAAACAAGTTAACCTTGCTGTTTAAGCAAAATAAGATAATGCAGTAATAAGGCTATGTTAAATGAACTAACATTTGAATCTTTGATCCAAATGAGTTCATTCCTTCTGTCTTAGCTTGCATTAGGCCAAGACACATTCATTTTGCCATGTCATAGCATGCATCATATTGTTGCATATTGTCATGTGTTGATTATGTTTCAGTGTGTCTTTCGTGGTAGGTTCTGCCTCCGAGGATAACCCCGAGTATCCGTCTAAAGGGCAGTACCCTACTACCACTACATCAGGCAAGCAACCCATTGATCATTCCGGTACAAACCCATGTTCTCGCTTCTGCTCTTGTTTACTGCATTAAGACAACGTGATTCAAACTGATGTGTGCTACGGTAGTTGAACACTTATCCTCTGCATGACCTATCATTGCCACAGTAACTAGATGAAACCCACTAGCATGTGTAGGAGTTGATTGAGCCATGAATGTGATTCCTACCTTGCTATGCCTGCTATGCTTAGAGTTGTATCAGGTCTGGTTCATATGGGTGATGGGCTAGAGTGAAATGATTATGTCGGTAATGTGAGGGATGTGTTGAACATGTTTTGGTAAAGGTATCGATGAGAGGCCATGTAGGAGTACATGGTGGGTTGTTTCATTGAGGCCATCCATAAGAACTGAGATCTGTATGCGTGATTTAAGATTCAGCTACTACCACACATTGGGCCCTGAAATATGACCCCGCTCGACTTACTGACCCCTCTCGTCCTCTGTCTAGGAGTTGCAACTAGTTTCTGGTGTTTGTAGGTTATGTGTTAGCGGCCGTGCTTAGCGCTGACCCTAGGGGTGGGCTATGATGCGGTAGATACACCATGGCACGGTGTACCGAGTCGCCCGTTTGGTGTCTCGGGAACCCTGCACACATCGTTTGGGGCCGTTGAGGACACCCCGGCCGGATCTCCTTGCAGATGGAACCTGAATAGGCGATAAACCTGGACTAGAGACTTGTGCGGTTAGTCAGGTCGTGGTCTACACCCACGTCGGTTTTCGCTTGAAGTATGCCGAGCACATGTCGTGTGCAGATGCTAAGTGGTGGAAACATGTGTGATGAAGTACACCCCTGCAGGGTATAAAACTATTCGAATAGCCGCGTCCGCGGTAAAGGACTACTTGGTTGCCTATACAGTTCACAGACAAGTTAATGGATACTACTAAAAGACTCAAGATAAGTGTGAGTACCGAGGATGGCCCTCTCATAGATGACGAGGGAGGATCCCCGGTGGAGTATTGTGTTGGTGAGTAGTGGACTCATGTGCGAAAACTATTTTACTAGTGGAGTCTCGTAGGATAGCTTAGCCAAGAGTCAAAGCTGGCTTGCCGCAATAACTCCACCACCCTCTTGAGAATGAGCATGTATAGTAGGTTCTGATGTAAGACTTGCTGAGTACCTTTGTACTCATGTTTGCTTAATTACCGTTTTCAGACGAAAACACCGCCCCTTCCGATTGGTTCTACGTAGACCTTGATGTCGACGAGTGACTAGCCACCCAGGTGGTGATCCTGGCCATGGAGGGCCCTATGTAGATAGACAGGCTTCGAGAAGCCTTCTTTCTTTCTAGTGTCTGTACTCAGACTAGTTGCTTCCGCATGTGCTTGTATGCTTGTATGACTTGAGTGTAGGGTCATGTGACCCCTACCTGGATGAACATGTTATGTATGGCTCTTTGGAGCCTTTAAATAAGTACTTGAGTTGTAGAGTTTTGTTGTGATGCCATGTTGTATTTGCACATATCGAGCATATTGTGTGTATGATCGAAATGCTTGGTATGTGTGGGATCCGACAATCTAGTTGTTTATCCTTGACAACCTTTCTTATGGGGAAATGTAGTCTAGTGCTCCTCGAGCCATAGTAGTCCGCTACACCCCGGTTCACCGGAGTCCTGCTAGCCCAGCACTACTGCTCAGGACACTTGACTGGCCGGCATGTGTTTCACCTCGTTCCTATGTCTGTCCCTTCGGGGAAATGTCACGCGGTGACATCCGGAGTCCTGCCTAGCCTGCTACAGCCCGGGTTCCCCGGAGTCCTGTTAGCCCAGTGCTACAGCCCGGGTTCACACGCTGATGACCGACATGCTCGATGTGATTCATGTATGCCTGTCTCCATAGGTCTGTGCTGCTTTGGGTTCACGACTAGCCATGTCGGCCCGGGTTCTCTATCATATGGATGCTAGCGACACTATCATATACGTGAGCCAAAAAGGCGCAAACGGTCCCGGGCCATGGTAAGGTGACACCGTGGGGATACCGTGCGTGAGGCCGCAATGTGATATGAGGTGTTACCGGCTAGATCGATGTGACTTGGAATCGGGGTCCTGACAGCTGGAGCCCATATCGCCAATGCGTGACGCTGCTGACAGAGCTAACCGACCACCGCGTGGCGGGGACAGAGCGAAAACTCAAGCTGAGCACCAGCCGGCACCACCTTGCCATAAAAGCAGGCCAACAACGGCTCCAGAATATACATATGACCTACGACAGGAGGTGGACAATAGAGCCGGTCAAACCAGATCAATCTCTGGATCAAGGGGACGTGCCCCAGCATGAGAGGACGACCGTCAGGCCTGGCACGACAAACACAACCTCACTCGGGCCGAAAATCGCATACGGACTTCATTCGAACTGCGCCGCGACACTACCCGATACAGAGGCGCCGACACCCTCTATGCTTCACCGATGAAGTAATGGAGCACCAATTCCCAGAAGGGTTTAAACTCGTGAACATCGACTCATATGACGGCATGACAGACCCCGCAGTATGGATTGAAGATTTTCTTCTCCACATACACATGGCTTGTGGTGACGACCTCCATGCCATCAAATATCTCTCCTTGAAACTTAAGGGACCAGCACGACACTTGTTAAACAGCCTCCCAGAAAATTCTATTGGCAGCTGGGAAGATTTGGAAGATGCCCTTAGAGACAACTTCCAAGGTACCTATGTACGACCCCCTGACGCCGATGACCTCAGTCACATAGTCCAGTAACCCGGAGAGTCAGCCCGGAAACTCTGGACAAGGTTCTTAATTAAAAAGAACCAAATTGTTGACTGTCCAAACGCCGAAGCCCTCACAACCTTTAAACACAGCGTCCGCGACAAATGGCTTTCCCGACACCTCGACCAAGAAAAACCGAAGTCCATGGCAACCCTTACCACACTAATGACCCACTTTTGTGTGGGAGAAGACAGCTAGCTAGCCCGCAGAAGCAATAGCACCATCGACCCCGTCACCTCTGAAGCCCGGGATGGCAATGGCAAACCACGACGCAACAAGCACAAGCATCGAATCAATAACAAAAATACCAAAGACACAACGGTCAACGCTGGATTCAGCGGCTCTAAATCCGGTCAACGGAAGAAGCCATTCAAAGGAAATAGAGATGGTCCATCTAGCTTGGACAGAATACTCGATTGGCCTTGTCAGATTCACGGCACCCCCGATAAGCCTGCCAATCATACCAATAGAAACTGTTGGGTCTTTCAGCAGGCCGGCAAGCTTAACACCAAACATAAAGGGAAAGGGCCGCCCGGTGAGAACAATGACGAAGAGCCTCGCCCACCGAACACGGGGGGACAGAAGAAATTTCCCCCCGAGGTAAAAATGGTGAATATGATATATGTCACACATATCCCCAAGCTGGAGCGCAAGCGCGCGTTAAGGGACGTCTACGCCGTCAAGCCGGTCACCCCAAAATTCAACTCATGGTCGGCTTGTCCGATCACCTTCAATCGAAAGGACCACCCAACCAGTATCCGTCATGGAGGTTGATACGTCTCCAACGCATCTATAATTTATGAAGTATTCATGCCAAGTTTACAATAGTTTTATATGATTTTGGTACGATTTGGTTAGAACTAACCCGGACTGACGCTGTTTTCAGCAAAACAACCGTGGTGTTGTTTTTGTGCAGAAATAAAAGTTCTCGGAATGTGGTGAAAATCAATGGAGATTTTTTTCTAGAAAATATAAAAAATACCGGAACAAAAAATTACCGGAGGGGAGTCCCGTGGGCCCCACAAGGGTGGGGGCGCGCCCACCCCCTGGGCGCGCCCCTCTGCCTCGTGGACTTCCCGTGGGCCCCCCAACTTGTTCTTGACCCCAACCTCTCCTATAAATGCCCAAACATATGGAAAATAACCTAGATCAGAAGTTCCGCCGCCGCAAGCCTCTGTAACCACGAGAAATCAATCTAGGCCCTCTTTGGCACCCTGCCGGAGGGGGCCATAATCATCAGAGGCTATGCAGGAGGATCCCGGAGGAGCCATCATCACCATGAAGGCCTAGGACCAGAGGGAGAACCTCTCCCCATCTAGGGGGAGGCCATGGAGGAGGAAGCACAAGGGGTAGAACCTCTCCTCCTCTCTCTCGGTGGCACCAGAGTGCCATCGGGAGGGGAATCATCGCCGCGGTGATTGTCTTCATCAACATCACCATCATCATCACCATCCTCATCTCTTTTACGCGGTCCACTCTCTCGCACCCCGCTGTAATCCCTACTTGAACATGGTGCTTTATGCCACATATTATGATTCAATGATGTGTTGCCATCCTATGATGTTTTGAGTAGATATCCTTTGTCTTTGGGTTGATTGATGATCTAGATTAGTATGAGTTGTATGTTTTATTTTGGTGTTGTCCTATTGTGCCCTCTGTGTCGCGCAAGGGTGAGGGATTCCCACTGTAGGGTGTTGCAATACGTTCATGATTCACTTATAGTGGGTTGCTTGAGTGACATAAGCATAAACCCGAGTAAGGGGGTTGTTGCGTATGGGATAAAGGGGACTTGATGCTTTAATGCTATGGTTGGGTTTTACCTTAATGATCTTTAGTAGTTGCGGATGCTTGCTAGAGTTCCAATCATAAGTGCATATGATCCAAGAAGAGAAAGTATGTTAGCTTATGCCTCTCCCTCATATGAAATTGCAATGACGACTATCGGTCTTGTTAACAATTGCCTAAGACAATTCCGCACACGGATCCATCATTATTCCACACTCTCTATTTATAATATTTAGTAATATATTCTAAATTTTATGATAACATCACCTACTTTTATATTTTATCTCTCCGATACCATGCAAAGTTATCGTCTTCATACACACAACATAGTTTTATTTCTCGTTTCTAGTTGGAAGCGAACGTTGGGTGTACGTAGAGTCGTATCAGTGGCAGATAGGACTTGAGAGAATATTGATCTTACCTTTAGCTCCTTGTGGGTTTGACACTCCATGCTTATCACTTCCACCATTGGGAATTGCTACGATGATTCCCTGCACTTGAGGATTATCAAGCTCTTTTCTGGTGCCGCTGCTGGGGAGCAATAGCGTGGGGTTGATATTCTCGTGTGTGCTTGTTTGCTTTCTTCACTAAGTAGATTTTGTTTTTCCTTTTTTGTTTCTGTTTAGTTGTGGGTGAAACATTCATTTTTTAAAGAATTAAAATACAAAAATAATTTACTTGCCTCTCATGCCTAAAAAGTTTTTCAATAAGAGAAGTGATTGGAAGATTATGCATTGAAGAAATGAGGGTCGTGTTGGAAATATGCCCTAGAGGCAATAATAAATTGGTTATTATTATATTTCCTTGTTCCTGATAATCGTTCATTATCCATGCTAGAATTGTATTGATAGGAAACTCAGATACATGTGTGGATACATAGACAACACCATGTCCCTAGTAAGCCTCTAGTTAACTAGCTCGTTGATCAATAGATGGTTACGGTTTCCTGACCATGGACATTGGATGTCGTTGATAACGAGATCACATCATTAGGAGAATGATGTGATGGACAAGACCCAATCCTAAGCCTAGCACAAAGATCGTGTAGTTCGTATGCTAAAGCTTTTCTAAATGTCAAGTATCATTTCCTTAGACCATGAGATTGTGCAACTCCCGGATACCGTAGCAATGCTTTGGGTGTGCCAAACGTCACAATGTAACTGGGTGGCTATAAAGGTGCACTACGGGTATCTCCGAAAGTGTCTGTTGGGTTGGCATGAATCGAGACTGGGATTTGTCACTCTGTGTGACGGAGAGGTATCTCTGGGCCCACTCGGTAGGACATCATCATAATGTGCACAATGTGACCAAGGAGTTGATCACGGGATGATGTGTTACAGAACGAGTAAAGAGACTTGCTGGTAACGAGATTGAACAAGGTATCGGATACCGACGATCGAATCTCGGGCAAGTACAATACCGCTGGACAAAGGGAATTGAATACGGGATTGATTGAATCCTCAACATCGTGGTTCATCCGATGAGATCATCGTGGAACATGTGGGAGCCAACATGGGTATCTAGATCCCGCTGTTGGTTATTGACCGGAGAGTCGTCTCGGTCATGTCTGCATGTCTCCCGAACCCGTAGGGTCTACACACTTAAGGTTCGGTGACGCTAGGGTTGTAGAGATATTAGTATGCGGTAACCCGAAAGTTGTTCGGAGTCCCGGATGAGATCCCAGACGTCACGAGGAGTTCCAGAATGGTCCGGAGGTAAATATTTATATATAGGAAGTCCTATTTTGGCCACCGGAAAATGTTCGGGATTTTTCGGTATTGTATCGGGAAGGTTCTAGAAGGTTCTGGAGTGGGGCCCACCTGCATGGGGGGACCCACATGAACGTGGGTAGTGGGGGAAAGGCCCCACACCCCTGGCAAGGCGCACCAAGATCCCCCCTTAGAAGGAATAAGATCATATCCCGAAGGGATAAGACCAAGATCCCAAAAAAGGGGGATAACAATCGGTGGGGAAGGGAAATGATGGGATTTCTTTCCCCCACCTTTGCCAACGCCCCAATGGACTCGGAGGGCAAGAAACCAGCCCCTCCACCCCTATATATAGTGGGGAGGCGCATGGGAGCCGGACCCTAGCCCCTGGCGCCTCCCTCTCCCCTCGTAACACCTCTCCCTCTCGCTGAGCTTGGCGAAGCCCTGCCGAGATCCCCGCTGCTTCCACCACCACACCGTCGTGCTGCTGGATCTCCATCAACCTCTCCTCCCCCCTTGCTGGATCAAGAAGGAGGAGACATCTTCCCCAACCGTACGTGTGTTGAACGCTGAGGTGCCGTCCGTTCGGCGCTCGGTCCTTGGTGATTTGGATCACGATGAGTACGACTCCATCAATCCCGTTCTCTTGAACGCTTCCGCTCGCGATCTACAAGGGTATGTAGATGCACTCCTCTCTCTCGTTTCTAGATGACTCCATAGATTGATCTTGGTGATGCGTAGAAAATTTTAAAATTCTGCTACGTTCCCCAACAGTGGTATCAGAGCTAGGTCTATGCGTAGTTTCTATGCACGAGTAGAACACAAAGTAGTTGTGGGTGTCGATTTTGTCAATTTACTTGCCGTTACTAGTCTTATCTTGATTCGGCGGCATCGTGGGATGAAGCGGCTCAGACCGACCTTACACGTACACTTACGTGAGACAGGTTCCACCGACTGACATGCACTAGTTGCATAAGGTGGCTAGCGGGTGTCTATCTCTCCCACTTTAGTCGGATCAGATTCGATGAAAAGGGTCCTTATGAAGGGTAAATAGAAATTGGCATATCACGTTGTGGTTTTTGCGTAGGTAAGAAACGTTCTTGCTAAGAAACCTATAGCAGCCACGTAAAAATTTGCAACAACAATTAGAGGACGTCTAACTTGTTTTTGCAGCATATGCCGTGTGATGTGATATGGCCAAAAGGATGTGATGTATGAGATTGATCATGTTCTTGTAATAGGAATTACGACTTGCATGTCGATGAGTATGACAACCGGCAGGAGCCATAGGAGTTGTCTTAATTTATTTATGACCTGCGTGTCAACATAAACGTCATGCATTTACTTTACTTTGTTGCTAAACCGTTAGCCATAGTAGTAGAAGTAATAGATGACGAGACAACTTCATGAAGACACGATGATGGAGATCATGATGATGGAGATCATGGTGTCATGCCGGTGACGATGATGATCATGGCGCGCCGAATATGGAGATCAAAAGGAGCAAAATGATATTGGCCATATCATGTCACTATTTGATTGCATGTGATGTTTATCATGTTTTACATCTTATTTGCTTAGAACGACGGTAGCTAAAATAAGATGATCCCTCGCAATAATTTCAAGAAAAGTGTTCCCCCTAACTGTGCACCGTTGCGAAGGTTTGTTGTTTCGAAGCAGCACGTGATGATCGGGTGTGATAGATTCTAACGTTCGAATACAACGGGTGTAAGCCAGATTTACACACGCAATACACTTAGGTTGACTTGACGAGCCTAGCATGTACAGACATGGCCTCAGAACGCGGAAGACCGAAAGGTCGAACATGAGTCGTATAGAAGATACGATCAACATGAAGATGTTCACCGATGATGACTAGTCCGTCTCACGTGATGATCGGACACGGCCTAGTTGACTCAGATCATGTATCACTTAGATGACTAGAGGGATGTCTATCTAAGTGGGAGTTCATTAAATAATCAGGTGAACTTAATTATCATGAACATAGTCAAAAGGACTTTGCAAATTATGTCGTAGCTTACGCTTTAGTTCTACTATTTTAGATATGTTCCTAGAGAAAATTTAGTTGAAAGTTGATAGTAGCAATTATGCAGACTGGGTCTGTAAACAGAGGATTGTCCTCATTGCTGCGCAGAAGGATTATGTCCTTAATGCACCGCTCAGTGAGCTGAACCTCGAACGTCGGTTGTGGATGTTGCGAACATCTGACATACACGTTTTGATGACTACATGATAGTTCAATGCGTAATGCTAAATGGTTTAGAATTGAGGCACCAAAGACGTTTTTGAAACATCGCAGAACATATGAGATGTTCCAAGGACTGAAATTGGGATTTCAGCCTAGTGCCCACGTCAAGAGGTATGAGACCTTTGACAAGTTTCTTAAGCCTGCACACTAAGGAGAAAAGCTCAATCATTGAGCATGTGCTCAGATTGTATGAGTACTACAATCGCTTGAATCGAGTGGGAGTTGATCTTCCAGATGAGATAGTGATAGTTCTCCAAAGTCACTGCCACCAAGCTACTAGAGCTTCGTGATGACGTATAACATATCAGGGATAGATATGATGATCCTTGAGCTATTCGCGACACCACGAAAGTAGAAATCAAATAGGAGCATCAATTGTTGATGGTTAGTAAAACCACTAGTTTCAATAAGGGCAAGGGCAAGAAAGGGATACTTCATGAAACGACAAATCAGTTGCTGCTCTAGTGAAGAAACCCAAAGTTGAACCCAAGCGCGAGACTAAGTGCTTCTGTAATAAGGGGAACGGTCACTGAAGCAGAACCACCCTAGATACTTGGTAGATGAGAAGGCTGGCAAGGTTGAAAGAAGTATGTATTGGACATACATTATATTAAATGTGTACTTTACTACTACTCCTAGTAGCAGCAGGGTATTAGATACCGGTTCGGTTGCTAAGTGTTGGTAACTTGAAATGAAAGGCTACGGAATAAACGGAGACTAGTCAAAGGTGAGACAATGATATGTGTTGGAAGTGTTTCCAAGGTTGATGTGATCAAGCATCGCACGCTCTGTTTACCATCGGGATTGGTGTTATTTGGTGTTTAAGTTGAGCATAGACATGATTGGATTATGTTTATCGCAATACGGTTATTCATTTAAGGAGAATAATGGTTACTCTGTTTATTTGAATAATACCTTCAATGGTCTTACACCTAAAATGAATGGTTTATCGAATCCCGACCGTAGTGATACACATGTTCATGCCAAAAGATATAAGATAGTAATGATAGTACCACATACTTGTGGCACTGCAATTTTAGTCACAATGGTATAAACCGCATGAAGAAGCTCCATGTTGATGGATCTTTGGACTCGCTTGATTTTGAATCACTTGAGACATGCAAATCATACCACATGAGCAAGATGACTGAAAGGCCTCATTTTCAGTAAGATGGAACAAGAAAGCAACTTGTTGGAAGTAATACATCTTGATGTGTGCAGTCCAATGAGTGTTGAGGCATGTAGTGGATATCGTTATATTCTTACTTCACAGATGATTTGAGTAGATGCTAAGTATATTTACTTGATGAATCACGAGTCTGAATTATTGAAAGGTTCAAGTAATTTCAGGGTGAAGTTGAAGATCGTCGTGACAAGAGGATAAAATATCTATGATATGATCATAGAGATGAATATTAGAATTACGAGTTTGGCACATAATTAAGACACTGTGGAATTTTTTTCACAACTAATACAGCCTGGAACACCATAGTGTGATGGTGTGTCCGAACATCATAACTGCACCCTATTGGATATGATGCATACCATGATGTCTCTTATCGAATTTCCATGATAGTTTATGGGTTAGGCATTAGAGACAACCACATTCACTTTAAATAGGGCACCACATAATTCTGATGAGATGACACTGTATGAACTATGGTTTAGAGAAACCTAAGCTGTCATTTCTTAAGAGTTTGGGGCTGCAACGCTTATGTGAAAAAGTTTCAGGCTGATAAGCTCGAACCCAAAGCGGATAAATGCATCTTCATAGAGTACCCAAAACAGTTGGGTATACCTCCTGTCTCAGATCTGAAAGCAATAGGGATTGTTTCTAGAATCGGGTCCTTTCTCGAGGAAAAGTTTTCTCGAAAGAATTGAGTGGGCGGATGGTGGAGACTTGATGAGGTTATTGAACTGTCACTTCAACCAGTGTATAGCAGGGCACAGGGAGTTGTTCCTGTGGCACCTACACCAATTGAAGTGGAAGCTTATGATAGTGATCATGAAACTTCGGATGAAGTCACTACCAAACCTCGTAGGATGACAAGGATGCATACTACTTCAGAGTGGTACGTAATCCTGTCTTGGAAGTCATGTTGCTAGACAACAATGAACCTACGAGCTATGGAGAAGCGATGGTGGGCCTGGATTCTGAAAATTGGCTCGAGGCCATAAAATCCGAGAGAGGATCCATGTATGAAAACAAAGTGTAGACTTTGGAAGAACTGCTTGATGGTCATAAGGCTGTTGGGTACATATGGATTTTAAGTATCACCATTAAGAAAGCTCGACTTGTCGTTAAGATGTTTTCCGACAAGTTCAAGGAGTTGACTACGATGAGACTTTCTCACTCGTAGCGATGCTAAGAGTCTGTTGGAATTATGTTAGCAGTTACTGCATTGTTTATGAAATCTTGCAGATACGATGTCAAAATATTGTTTCCTTGACGATTTCCTTGAGGAAAGGTTGTATGTGATACAACCAGAAGGTTTTGTCAGTCCTGAAAAATGCTAACAAGTATGCAAAGCTCCAGCAATCCTTCTAAGGACTGGAGTAAGCATCTCGGAGTTGGAATGTATGCTTTGATGAGATGATCAAAGCTTTTGGGTTTATACAAAGTTTATGAGAAACTTGTATTTCCAAAGAAGTGAGTGGGAGCACTATAGAATTTCTGATGAGTATATGTTGTTGACATATTGTTGATCAGAAATGATGTAGAATTTCTGGAAAGCATATAGGGTTATTTGAAAAGTGTTATTCAATGGAAAACCTGGATTAAGCTACTTGAACATTGAGCATCAAGATCTATAAGGATAGATCAAAACGCTTAATGGTACTTTCAAATGAGCACATACCTTTACATGATCTTGAAGGTGTTCAAGATGGATCAGTCAAAGAAGGAGTTCTTGCCTGACTTGTAAGGTCTGAAGTTATGAAGTTAAAGCTCGACCACGGCAGGAGAAAGAGGAAGGATGAAGGTCGTCCCCTATGCTTTTGTCATAGGCTCTATACAGTATGCCATGCTGAGTACCGCACCTGATGTGTGCCTTGTCACATGTCTGGCAAGAGGGTACAAAGGTGATCTAGGAGTAGATCACCAGATAGCGGTCAAAATTATCCTTAGAGGAATAAGGATATGTTTCTCGGTTATGGAGGTGATAAAGAGTTCGACGTAAAGAGTTACATCAATGAAAGCTTAACACCTATCCGGATAGCTCTGAGTAGAGATACCGGATACATATAATGGAGCAACAATTTAGAATAGCTCCAAGTAGAACAATTATTTGAAATGGCTCCAAATATAGCGTAGAGATTTGCGAAGTACATACGGATCTGAATGTTGCAGACCCGTTTACTAAAACTTCTCTCACAAGCATAACATGATCAAACCCAGAACTCATTGAGTGTTAATCACATAGTGATGTGAACTAGATTATTGACTCTAGTAAACTCTTTGGATGTTGGTCACATGGTGATGTGACCTGTGAGTGTTAATCACATGGCGATGTGAACTAGATTATTGACTCTAGTGCAAGTGGGAAACTGTTGGAAATATGCCCTAGAGGCAATAATAAATTGGTTATTATTATATTTCCTTGTTCATGATAATCATTTATTATCCATGCTAGAATTGTATTGATAGGAAACTCAGATACATGTGTGGATACATAGACAACACCATGTCCCTAGTAAGCCTCTAGTTAACTAGCTCGTTGATCAATAGATGGTTACGGTTTCCTGACCATGGACATTGGATGTCATTGATAACGGGATCACATCATTAGGAGAATGATGTGATGGACAAGCCCCAATCCTAAGCCTAGCACAAAGATCGTGTAGTTCGTATGCTAAAGCTTTTGTAAATGTCAAGTATCATTTCCTTAGACCATGAGATTGTGCAACTCCTGGATACCGTAGGAATGCTTTGGGTGTGCCAAACGTCACAACGTAACTGGGTGGCTATAAAGGTGCACTACGGGTATCTCCGAAAGTGTTTATTGGGTTGGCACAAATCGAGACTGGGATTTGTCACTCCGTGTGACGGAGAGGTATCTCTGGGCCCACTCGGTAGGACATCATCATAATGTGCACAATGTGACCAAGGAGTTGATCACGGGATGATGTGTTACGGAACGAGTAAAGAGACTTGCCGGTAACGAGATTGAACAAGGTATCGGATACCGACGATCGAATCTCGGGCAAGTACAATACCGCTGGACAAAGGGAATTGAATACGGGATTGATTGAATCCTCGACATCGCGGTTCATCCGATGAGATCATCGTGGAACATGTGGGAGCCAACATGGGTATCCAGATCCCGCTGTTGGTTATTGACCGGAGAGTCGTCTCGGTCATGTCTACATGTCTCCCGAACCCGTAGGGTCTACACACTTAAGGTTCGGTGACGCTAGGGTTGTAGAGATATTAGTATGCGGTAACCCGAAAGTTGTTCGGAGTCCCGGATGAGATCCCGGACGTCACGAGGAGTTCCGGAATGGTCCGGAGGTAAATATTTATATATAGGAAGTCCTATTTTGGCCACCGGAAAATGTTCGGGATTTTTTGGTATTGTACCAGGAAGGTTCTAGAAGGTTCCGGAGTGGGGCCCACCTGCATGGGGGGACCCACATGAACGTGGGTAGTGGGGGTACGGCCCCACACCCCTGGTCAAGGCGCACCAAGACCCCCCTTAGAAGGAATAAGATCATATCCCGAAGGGATAAGGTCAAGATCCCTAAAAAGGGGGATAACAATCGGTGGGGAAGGGAAATGATGGGATTTCTTTCCCCCACCTTTGCCAACGCCCCAATGGACTTGGAGGGCAAGAAACCAGCCCCCTCCACCCCTATATATAGTGGGGAGGCGCATGGGAGCCGGACCCTAGCCCCTGGCGCCTCCCTCTCCCCTCGTAACAACTCTCCCTCTCGCTGAGCTTGGCGAAGCCCTGCCGAGATCCCCGCTGCTTCCACCACCATGCCGTCGTGCTGCTGGATCTCCATCAACCTCTCCTTCCCCCTTGCTGGATCAAGAAGGAGGAGACGTCTTCCCCAACCGTACGTGTGTTGAACGCGGAGGTGCCGTCCATTCGGCGCTCGGTCATCGGTGATTTGGATCACGACGAGTACGACTCCATCAACCCCGTTCTCTTGAACGCCTCTGCTCGTGATCTACAAGGGTATGTAGATGCACTCCCCTCTCTCGTTGCTAGATGACTCCATAGATTGATCTTGGTGATGCGTAGAAAATTTTAAAATTCTGCTACGTTCCCCAATAGTGGTATCAGAGCTAGGTCTATGCGTAGTTTCTATGCACGAGTAGAACACAAAGTAGTTGTGGGAGTCGATTTTGTCAATTTACTTGCCGTTACTAGTCTTATCTTGATTCGGCGGCATTGTGGGATGAAGCGGCCCGGACCGACCTTACACGTACACTTACGTGAGACAGGTTCCACCGACTGACATGCACTAGTTGCATAAGGTGGCTAGCGGGTGTCTGTCTCTCCCACTTTAGTCGGATCGGATTCGATGAAAAGGGTCCTTATGAAGGGTAAATATAAATTGGCATATCACGTTGTGGTTTTTGCGTAGGTAAGAAACGTTCTTGCTAAGAAACCTATAGCAGCCACGTAAAAATTTGCAACAACAATTAGAGGACGTCTAACTTGTTTTTGCAGCATATGCCGTGTGATGTGATATGGCCAAAAGGATGTGATGAATGATATATGTGATGTATGAGATTGATCATGTTCTTGTAATAGGAATCACGACTTGCATGTCGATGAGTATGACAACCGGCAGGAGCCATAGGAGTTGTCTTAATTTATTTATGACCTACGTGTCAACATAAACGTCATGTATTTACTTTACTTTATTGCTAAACCGTTAGCCATAGTAGTAGAAGTAATAGATGACGAGACAACTTCATGAAGGCACGATGATGGAGATCATGATGATGGAGATCATGGTGTCATGCCGGTGACGATGATGATCATGGCGCGCCGAAGATGGAGATCAAAAGGAGCAAAATGATATTGGCCATATCATGTCACTATTTGATTGCATGTGATGTTTATCATGTTTTACATCTTATTTGCTTAGAACGACGGTAGCTAAAATAAGATGATCCCTCGCAATAATTTCAAGAAAAGTGTTCCCCCTAACTGTGCACCGTTGCGAAGGTTTGTTGTTTCGAAGCACCACGTGATGATCGGGTGTGATAGATTCTAACGTTCGAATACAACGGGTGTAAGCCAGATTTACACACGCAATACACTTAGGTTGACTTGACGAGCCTAGCATGTACAGACATGGCCTCGGAACACGGAAGACCGAAAGGTCGAACATGAGTCGTATAGAAGATACGATCAACATGAAGATGTTCACCGATGATGACTAGTCCGTCTCACGTGATGATCGGACACGGCCTAGTTGACTCAGATCATGTATCACTTAGATGACTAGAGGGATGTCTATCTAAGTGGGAGTTCATTAAATAATCAGGTGAACTTAATTATCATGAACATAGTCAAAAGGACTTTGCAAATTATGTCGTAGCTTACGCTTTAGTTCTACTATTTTAGATATGTTCCTAGAGAAAATTTAGTTGAAAGTTGATAGTAGCAATTATGCAGACTGGGTCTGTAAACAGAGGATTGTCCTCATTGCTGCGCAGAAGGATTATGTCCTTAATGCACCGCTCAGTGAGCTGAACCTCGAACGTCGGTTGTGGATGTTGCGAACATCTGACATACACGTTTTGATGACTACATGATAGTTCAATGCGTAATGCTAAATGGTTTAGAATTGAGGCACCAAAGACGTTTTTGAAACATCGCAGAACATATGAGATGTTCCAAGGACTGAAATTGGGATTTCAGCCTAGTGCCCACGTCAAGAGGTATGAGACCTTTGACAAGTTTCTTAAGCCTGCACACTAAGGAGAAAAGCTCAATCATTGAGCATGTGCTCAGATTGTATGAGTACTACAATCGCTTGAATCGAGTGGGAGTTGATCTTCCAGATGAGATAGTGATAGTTCTCCAAAGTCACTGCCACCAAGCTACTAGAGCTTCGTGATGACGTATAACATATCAGGGATAGATATGATGATCCTTGAGCTATTCGCGACACCACGAAAGTAGAAATCAAATAGGAGCATCAATTGTTGATGGTTAGTAAAACCACTAGTTTCAATAAGGGCAAGGGCAAGAAAGGGATACTTCATGAAACGACAAATCAGTTGCTGCTCTAGTGAAGAAACCCAAAGTTGAACCCAAGCGCGAGACTAAGTGCTTCTGTAATAAGGGGAACGGTCACTGAAGCAGAACCACCCTAGATACTTGGTAGATGAGAAGGCTGGCAAGGTTGAAAGAAGTATGTATTGGACATACATTATATTAAATGTGTACTTTACTAGTACTCCTAGTAGCAGCAGGGTATTAGATACCGGTTCGGTTGCTAAGTGTTGGTAACTTGAAATGAAAGGCTACGGAATAAACGGAGACTAGTCAAAGGTGAGACAATGATATGTGTTGGAAGTGTTTCCAAGGTTGATGTGATCAAGCATCGCACGCTCCGTTTACCATCGGGATTGGTGTTATTTGGTGTTTGCGTTGAGCATAGACATGATTGGATTATGTTTATCGCAATACGGTTATTCATTTAAGGAGAATAATGGTTACTCTATTTATTTGAATAATACCTTCAATGGTCTTGCACCTAAAATGAATGGTTTATCGAATCCCGACCGTAGTGATACACATGTTCATGCCAAAAGATATAAGATAGTAATGATAGTACCACATACTTGTGGCACTGCAATTTTAGTCACAATGGTATAAAACGCATGAAGAAGCTCCATGTTGATGGATCTTTGGACTCGCTTGATTTTGAATCACTTGAGACATGCAAATCATACCACATGAGCAAGATGACTGAAAGGCCTCGTTTTCAGTAAGATGGAACAAGAAAGCAACTTGTTGGAATTAATACATCTTGATGTGTGCAATCCAATGAGTGTTGAGGCATGTAGTGGATATCGTTATATTCTTACTTCACAGATGATTTGAGTAGATGCTAAGTATATTTACTTGATGAATCACGAGTCTGAATTATTGAAAGGTTCAAGTAATTTCAGGGTGAAGTTGAAGATCGTCGTGACAAGAGGATAAAATATCTATGATATGATCATAGAGATGAATATCAGAATTACGAGTTTGGCACAGAATTAAGACATTGTGGAATTTTTTCCACAACTAATACAGCCTGGAACACCATAGTGTGATGGTGTGTCCGAACATCATAACTGCACCCTATTGGATATGATGCATACCATGAGGTCTCTTATCGAATTTCCACGATAGTTTATGGGTTAGGCATTAGAGACAACCACATTCACTTTAAATAGGGCACCACATAATTCCGATGAGATGACACCGTATGAACTATGGTTTACAGAAACCTAAGCTGTCATTTCTTAAAAGTTTGGGGCTGCAATGCTTATGTGAAAAAGTTTCAGGCTGATAAGCTCGAACCCAAAGCGGATAAATGCATCTTCATAGAGTACCCAAAACAGTTGGGTATACCTCCTGTCTCAGATCTGAAAGCAATAGGGATTGTTTCTGGAATCGGGTCATTTCTCGAGGAAAAGTTTCTCTCGAAAGAATTGAGTGGGAGGATGGTGGAGACTTGATGAGGTTATCGAACCGTCACTTCAACCAGTGTATAGCAGGGCACAGGGAGTTGTTCCTGTGGCACCTACACCAATTGAAGTGGAAGCTTATGATAGTGATCATGAAACTTCGGATCAAGTCACTACCAAACCTCGTAGGATGACAAGGATGCATACTACTTCAGAGTGGTACGTAATCCTGTCTTGGAAGTCATGTTGCTAGACAACAATGAACCTACGAGCTATGGAGAAGCGATGGTGGGCCCGGATTCCGAAAATTGGCTCGAGGCCATAAAATCCGAGAGAGGATCCATGTATGAAAACAAAGTGTAGACTTTGGAAGAACTGCTTGATGGTCATAAGGCTGTTGGGTACATATGGATTTTAAGTACCACCATTAATAAAGCTCGACTTGTCGTTAAGATGTTTTCCGACAAGTTCAAGGAGTTGACTACGATGAGACTTTCTCACTCGTAGCCATGCTAAGAGTCTGTTGGAATCATGTTAGCAGTTACTGCATTGTTTATGAAATCTTGCAGATACGATGTCAAAATATTGTTTCCTTGACGATTTTCTTGAGGAAAGGTTGTATGTGATACAACCAGAAGGTTTTGTCAGTCCTGAAAAATGCTAACAAGTTTGCAAAGCTCCAGCAATCCTTCTAAGGACTGGAGTAAGCATCTCGGAGTTGGAATGCATGCTTTGATGAGATGATCAAAGCTTTTGGGTTTATACAAAGTTTATGAGAAACTTGTATTTCCAAAGAAGTGAGTGGGAGCACTATAGAATTTCTGATGAGTATATGTTGTTGACATATTGTTGATCAAAAATGATGTAGAATTTCTGGAAAGCATATAGGGTTATTTGAAAAGTGTTTTTCAATGGAAAACCTGGATTAAGCTACTTGAACATTGAGCATCAAGATCTATAAGGATAGATCAAAACGCTTAATGGTACTTTCAAATGAGCACATACCTTTACATGATCTTGAAGGTGTTCAAGATGGATCAGTCAAAGAAGGAGTTCTTGCCTGAGTTGTAAGGTATGAAGTTATGAAGTTAAAGCTCGACCACGGCAGGAGAAAGAGGAAGAACGAAGGTCGTCCCCTATGCTTTTGTCATAGGCTCTATACAGTATGCCATGCTGAGTACCGCACCTGATGTGTGCCTTGTCACATGTCTGGCAAGAGGGTACAAAGGTGATCTAGGAGTAGATCACCAGATAGCGGTCAAAATTATCCTTAGAGGAATAAGGATATGTTTCTCGGTTATGGAGGTGATAAAGAGTTCGACGTAAAGAGTTACATCGATGAAAGCTTAACACCTATCCGGATAGCTCTGAGTAGAGATACCGGATACGTATAATGGAGCAACAATTTAGAATAGCTCTAAGCAGAACAGTTATTTGAAATGGCTCCAAATATAGCGTAGAGATTTGCGAAGTACATACGGATCTGAATGTTGCAGACCCATTTACTAAAACCTCTCTCACAAGCATAACATGATCAAACCCAGAACTCATTGAGTGTTAATAACATAGTGATGTGAACTAGATTATTGACTCTAGTAAACTCTTTGGATGTTGGTCACATGGCGATGTGACCTGTGAGTGTTAATCACATGGCGATGTGAACTAGATTATTGACTCTAGTGCAAGTGGGAGACTGTTGGAAATATGCCCTAGAGGCAATAATAAATTGGTTATTATTATATTTTCTTGTTCATGATAATCGTTTATTATCCATGCTAGAATTGTATTGATAGGAAACTCAGATACATGTGTGGATACATAGACAACACCTTGTCCCCAGTAAGCCTCTAGTTAACTAGCTCATTGATCAATAGATGGTTACGGTTTCCCGACCATGGACATTGGATGTCGTTGATAACGTGATCACATCATTAGGAGAATGATGTGATGGACAAGACCCAATCCTAAGCCTAGCACAAAGATCGTGTAGTTCGTATGCTAAAGCTTTTGTAAATGTCAAGTATCATTTCCTTAGACCATGAGATTGTGCAACTCTCGGATACCATAGGAATGCTTTGGGTGTGCCAAACGTCACAACGTAACTGGGTGGCTATAAAGGTGCACTATGGGTATCTCCGAAAGTGTCTGTTGGGTTGGCACGAATCGAGACTGGGATTTGTCACTCCGTGTGACGGAGAGGTATCTCTGGGCCCACTTGGTAGGACATCATCATGATGTGCACAATGTGACCAAGGAGTTGATCACGGGAGATGTGTTACGCAACAAGTAAAGAGACTTGCCGGTAACGAGATTGAACAAGGTATCGGATACCGACGATCAAATCTCGGGCAAGTACAATACCGCTGGACAAAGGGAATTGAATACGGGATTGATTGAATCCTCGACATCGTGGTTCATCCGATGAGATCATTGTGGAACATGTGGGAGCCAACATGGGTATCCATATCCCGCTGTTGGTTATTGACCGGAGAGTCATCTCGGTCATGTCTGCATGTCTCCCGAACCCGTAGGGTCTACACACTTAAGGTTCAGTGACGCTAGGGTTGTAGAGATATTAGTATGCGATAACACGAAAGTTGTTCGGAGTCCCGGATGAGATCCCGGACATCACGAGGAGTTCCGGAATGGTCCGGAGGTAAATATTTATATATAGGAAGTCCTATTTTGGCCACCAGAAAATGTTCGGGATTTTTCGGTATTGTACCGGGAAGGTTCTAGAAGGTTCCGGAGTGGGGCCCACCTGCATGGGGGGACCCACATGAACGTGGGTAGTGGGGGAAAGGCCCCACACCCCTGGTCAAGGCGCACCAAGATCCCCCCTTAGAAGGAATAAGATCATATCCTGAAGGGATAAGATCAAGATCCCTAAAAAGGGGGATAACAATCGGTGGGGAAGGGAAATGATGGGGTTTCTTTCCCCCACCTTTGCCAACGCCCCAATGGACTCGGAGAGCAAGAAACCAGCCCCCTCCACCCCTATATATAGTGGGAGGCGCATGGGAGCCGGACCCTAGCCCCTGGCGCCTCCCTCTCCCCCCGTAACACCTCTCCCTCTCGCTGAGCTTGGCGAAGCCCTGCCGAGATCCCCGCTGCTTCCACCACCACGCCGTCGTGCTAATGGATCTCCATCAACCTCTCCTTCCCCCTTGCTGGATCAAGAAGGAGGAGACGTCTTCCCCAACCGTACATGTGTTGAACGCGAAGGTGTCGTCCGTTCGGCGCTCGGTCATCGGTGATTTGGATCACGACGAGTACGACTCCATCAACCCCGTTCTCTTGAACTCTTCCGCTCGCGATCTACAAGGGTATGTAGATGCACTCCTCTCTCTTGTTGCTAGATGACTCCATAGATTGATCTTGGTGATGCGTAGAAAATTTTAAAATTCTGCTACGTTCCCCAACAGGTCGACCTTGAGCACTTGTGTTCATGCTCATGGAAACAATGTAAATTTTTTCATCGAAGATTATCTGAAAATAATTATCCCCTTGTATATATCCACTGTATTATAAAAATAATGTGCCAAGCCTTGGTTTTAGGATGATTAGATTGCTTGTTTACTATGTACAGTACAAAAACAGAAACTTTGGCTGTAGCGCATGATTTTACATTTTTTTACTAGAATGTCAAATGGGTCTGAAACTTTTTGCACATTACTTCTGTACAATTTTTTTAAATTTTCATATTTGTTTTAGATTTTTTTGGAGTTACAGAAGTTTACTAAACTTCCAGATTACTACAAACTGTCCTGTTTTTGACAGATTCTGCTTTCTATGAGTTGTTCGCTTATTTTGATGAATCTATGGGTAGTATCGGGGGGTATGAACCATGGTGAAGTTGGAATACATTAGATATAGTTCTAATATGGAATTGGAATAAGTTTGCAACAGTACTTAAAGGTAGTGATTTGCTTTATTACACTAATGGATCTCACAAAGTTTTTTTAAAGTTTTGTGTGGATGAAGTGTTCGAAGATCGAGGAGCTATCAATATGAGAAGAATAAAGAGAGGCAATAGCTCAATCTTGGGGATGCCCAAGGCACGCCAAGTAAATATTTCAAGGATACTCAAGCATCTAAGCTTGGGGATGCCCCAGTTGGCATCCCATCCTTCTTCTTCAATAATTATCGGTATACCTCGGTTTTTGTTTTGTTCACACAATTTGTGTCCTTTGTGTTTTTGTTTTTCCTTTAAGAACCATGCTAGTATGAGATATCCCTGTATTGATTTATAGAATACTTCATGTGCTTCACTTATATCTTTCAAGTATGATCTTACAGAATTGCTCTTTGTGCTTCACTTAAATCTTTTGAGTATTGTTTTATAGAATGCTTCGTGTGCTTCACTTATATATTTTGATCTTGGATATTGGTTAGTCTATATTAATGGTAGAATGATCCATGAACTTCACTTATATATTTTGGAGTATGAATAATACTATCATCTAAAGTGGATTTAGAAGAAGTTTGCGCCCACTATTCCAAATGAGGAGAATTTTGCTTATGTTGAGAGTAGTAAAATTTCCATGCTCGTAGATCATGAAAAGAATGCTTTATGTGATGGTTATATTGTTGAACTCATTCATGATGCTACTGAAAATTATTATGAGGGAGGAATACATGTTTGTACGAGTTGCAATAATATCAAGTTTCCTCTCTATATGCTTAAAGTTTTGAAGTTACACTTGTTTTTCCTTCCTAAGCTAGTTGATTCTTGTTCCTATAAATTATGTGCTCACAAAATCCCTAGGCATATGAAGTGGGTTATATTTAAATATGTAGTCATATTCTTCATGATGCTCTCTTTATGTTTCAATTCTTATCTTTTATGTGAGCATCATTGAAATCATCATGCCTAGCTAAAATGCATTAAAGAAAAGCGCTTGTCGGGAGACAACCCAATATTTACCCTTAATGTTGTTGTGTGTTCTCATGATTAAGCTACTATATTAATCATGTATTATAGCTTTTGTTTCAATAATGTGCCAAGTAAGACCTTTGGGAAGACTTGGGTGAAAGTTAATGTGATCTTGCTGTAAAAAACTGAAACTTTGCGCTCACGTGATTAGCTATTTTTTTACAGAAGAGTGCGATTGAGTTGATTATTTTTTAATAAGATTAATATACAAATTTCTCACATCCACCAATTTATTTCATAATTTTTGGAGTAGCAGAAGTATGGTTGGTGTTTAGATCATTACAGACTGTTCTGTTTCTGACAGATTCTGTTTTCATTGCATAGTTTGCTTGTTTTCTAGTTTCTATGGCTTATATTTCTCAATATAAATTGTATAAATGATATGGTACAGTAGGAATTGTGTGATAACAATTATGAACCTTGTCTTTGACAGTACTGAAGTGAATGGTTTACTCTTTATCATACTAACCTATCTCACGAAGTTCCGTTAAGTTTTGTGTGATTGAAGTTTTCAAGCTTTGGGTGAGATATCGATATGAGGATAATAAGGAGTGGAAAGACCCTAAGCTTGGGGATGCCCAAGGCACCCCAAGGTAATATTCAAGGAAGACTCAAGCGCCTAAGCTCGGGGATGCCCCGGAAGGCATCCCCTCTTTCGTCTTCAAAACTATTGGGTATACCTTACTCGGAGCTATATTTTTATTCATCACATGATATGTGTTTTGCTTGGAGAGTATTTTAAATTTTACTTGCTGTTGGAATAAAA
Source organism: Triticum dicoccoides (assembly GCF_002162155.2). NCBI lineage: Eukaryota > Viridiplantae > Streptophyta > Magnoliopsida > Poales > Poaceae > Triticum > Triticum dicoccoides. The sequence continues at coordinate 524,026,243 of NC_041390.1, read as the reverse complement.
TCATTGGATCTGAAATCTTGAGTGAAAAAGAATCCTCCCATGGCTAGCTAATTATTTGACTACTCAACGTTCTTCACTTATATATTTTTGGAGTAGTTTGTCATTTACTCACACGCTTCATGTATATCCTATGAGTAAATGGTTGAATGAATTGAATATCATAAATCTGAATTTATATACGTTTCATATGCTTATAACATGGGGAGTAATGACTTCACACATAATAAGTATATGTAGTGAACTCATTGAAATTTAGCAAATGCAGAACTGGTCACTTGAACAATTCATGAAAGAATATTGAAGGAAGAGAGATTTCACATATAAATATACTATCTTAGACATCTTTTGCAATTGTGAGCACTCATTAAAATATGACATACTAAAAGGTTGATGTTGGACGAGGAAGACAACTTAATGGGTTATGTTTTCCTATATCCGAAACGTTATATTGTCTTGGATCATCCAACATGTTGAGCTTGCCTTTCCCTCTCATGCTAGCCAAATTATTTGCACCAAGTAGAGATACTAGTTGTGCTTCTAAACATTCCTTAAATCAATTTTGCCATGAGAGTCCACCATACCTACCTATGGATTGAGTAAGATCCTTCAAGTAAGTTGTCATCGGTGCATGCAATAAAAATTGCTCTCTAAATATGTATGATCTATTAGTGCGAAGGAAATAAGCTTTATACAAACTTGTGATAGGGAAGAAATAAAAGCGATGGAATGCATAATAAAGGTCTTTATCACAAGAGGCAATATAAAGTGACGTTCTTTTGCATTAAGATTTTGTGCATTCAACCATAAAAGCGCATGACAACCTCTGTTTCCCTCTGCAAAGGGCCTATCTTTTACTTTTACCTTCTACCCTTATACAAGAGTCACGGTGATAATCACCTTTCCTTTTTACACTTTTTCCTTTGGCAAGAACTTTGTGTTGGAGTGATCCGGATATATGTATCCACTTGGATGTAGGTTTTCATAAATTATTATTGTTGACATTACCCTTGGGGTAAAAGGTTGGGAGGCGAAACTATAAGCCCCCTATCTTTCTCTGTGTCTGATTAAAACTTTGAACCCATTAATATCAGCTAATTTTTTTAAATAATACATTTTTAATTATTTTTTTAAATATTACGCCTATATTTTTATTTTCAAAAATAATACACCATTGGCCTGCTGCAGGCTGACTGGGCCTAGTCGGCCTACCACAGGCCGATTGGCTTCCAGTCGGCCCGCAACAAGCCGACTGGGACTAATTGGCTTGCTGCGAACCAATTAGTCCCAGTCAGTTTGCTGGAGGCCGAGTGAAAGTCAATCGGCCTGTGGTGGGCCGACTAGGTGCATGTGGCCATTTTTTCTTTTCTGTTTTTGGTTTTAGTTGGTGTTCTCTATTTATTCTAGCTATCAAATGAATCTGGTTTGTGTTGAAACTTTTTGCATAAATTACTAGCAATATTAACATGCCACATATAAATTTTCATAATTTTTGGAAAACCACATATTTACATTTGTATTTGATAGCTCCTGGCGAATATAGATAGGGTTTAAATTTATTTATCCAAATTGGATTTTTTATTTTTATAAATATTAAAATATTGAGGAGAATGGTTTAAGCATTTTTCTGAAACAATTTGAGGAATTTTTTTGCTTATTAAACAATTTGAAACAATATAAAACAATTTTTGTGAAACAATTTGAGGAACATAAGCCAAAAAAGTATTCTCAAATTGTTACATAAGCCAAAAAATATTTTTTCCTCAAATTGTTTCACAAAAATTGTTTCAAATTGTTTCATAAGCCAAAAAAGTATTCTCAAATTATTTCACAGAAAATTTTAAACTATTCTCCTTGATATTTTAACATCTATAAAAATAAAAAAAAATCAATTTTGATAGATAAATTTAAACCCTGTCTATATTCACCAGGAGCTACCTAATACAATTGTAAATATGTGGTTTTCCAAAAATAATGAAAATTTATATGTGGCTTGTTAATATTGCTAGTAATTTATGCAAAAAGTTTCAACACAAACCAGATTCATTTGATAGATAGAATAAATAGAAAATGGCTCGGGCAAGCTCCGCCCGAAGGGTCTCCACGGAGCAGCTCCATCTGCAGTCATAACATATTAAAGATACTGGCGTCATGCTCCTCTTATTATGTGACGATCACCAGAGAAATCACTTACCCTGTGCCTCATCAAGCCGTTGGTTGACAAGCACGATATCGGCATCGGCCGCATCAAGTTGCCGCTTTAGCTCGGTAAACGCATTAGTCCGGCTAGCCACTGGAGTCTCAGCCACCTGCACATAAAGGCAGTCAGGTTATACCTGGGAATATGATCCTCGGTTTGCCGCCGCTCTCAACGACAACCAGAGTCTCAGGGGCTACTATCTGCATAGGACACACCTAATGTGTGCAGTACTATCAAAAACATACACTATTTCACGTACCTCAAAGCCTTTCAGCAGACTCATAAAGGCTTCGTGCAATCCGCTTTCAATTACCGTACCCATCAGCGTATGATGCGCTTCTGAGACGGCCGCTTGCCCCAGAAGATCCCTCGGTGCGTCTGACCGCACTCTGTACGGTTCCCGACTCTTGTCATCACTCTCCTTAGGAGTCGGATACTGAGGATTCCGGATAGCCAAAGGGTTATCCTCCGGCCTGTGCGGATCAGGAGATACCCTGCGCGACGACACTTCAGGGTCGCCCGCCTCCGGAGGCGGGGTGTCAGGAGGAGGCGTTTCGCTCTCCATCATCTCCAGAAGAAGATCCCCCGAAGACGAACTCTATCGAGAAGGGCTGCGATCCGGACTAAAATTTATAAGCATCAGTTATTGTCTTTAGAAGTAAGGTAGGATAATTTCACTATTAACTACTTTTTGATTACTTAAAGCTTGGTAGAGGGCTAATCCCCGCGCGGACATTGCGCGGCAAGAATACCCTCCGAGGCAGGACCCTCTAGCGAAGGTTTCTTCTCCCGTTTGGAAACCTTAGTTTCCGGATCTTCAGAGGTAGTCCTCTTCCTTCCCCGGGGAGAGGGAATGTCAGATTCTTTCCCCTGTCTATCCTACCTCGCGGAGGCGCTCATCCCCTCAGTTGGGATGAGTAGCGAGTGAGGCCCGCTATCGGCCTCTTTATTCTCCCCTTCATCTTCCTTTGAGGGCATTTGATAAGATGTCGGCTCGAGCATTTTGTCCACTACCGGATTGTCCAAGCCTTCAGGAAGGGGGGCCAGACACCTGATCATCTTCGCCTTTGTTATCCAGTCCTGGTCAAAGAGTGACTTTTTAGAATGATGTCATGATAAACAAAAGGACAGCGGGTTCGGCCATGGGACTACTTACTTGGGTAGTAGGGAGGTTGCAGCTCAAACCCACATCCTCGGTGTTGTCCGGACACTCTATTTTGGGTCTGAAGAACGATTTGTACATCTCTTCGAGCGTCATGCCGAGGAAATGCTGAATAGCTCGCGGTCCTTCCGGGTTGAATTCCCACATACGGAGGGGCCGACGTTTGCAAGGCTGGACTCGACGAACTAGCATAACTTGCATTACGATAACCAGACTGAAATCTCTCTCAAAGAGATCTCGGATATGTCTCTGCAATATTGGCACGTCCTTTGCTGGACCCCAGCTCAGCCCCCTGTTGATCCATGACATCAGTTGCGATGGGGGGCCCGAGCGAAAGGTGGGGGCGGCTACCCACTTGGCACTTCGGGGAGCTGTGATGTAAAACCACTCCCGCTGCCACAATCTCGACACCTCTGGGAAGGAACCTTCTGGCCATGGAGCATCAGCGATTTTGCTTATTAAGGCACCTCTGCACTCTGCGTGCTGCCCTTTGATCATCTTCGGCTTCACATCGAAGGTCTTGAGCCACAGGCGGAAGTGAGGGGTAATGCGGAGGAAGGCCTCACATACAACAATAAATGACGAGATGTGAAGAAGGGAATCCGGGGCCAGATCATGGAAATACAGCCCATAATAGAACATAAGACCCCTAACAAAGGGATCCAGAGCAAGGCCTAGTCCTCGGAGGAAGTGAGAGATGAACACGACACTCTCGGTGGGTTCAGGAGTAGGGATGACCTGCCCTCGAGTGGGCAGCCTATGCGAAATTTCGGCGGTCAGATATCTGGCCTCTCTCAGCTTTTTGATGTCCTCCTCTGTGACAGAGGAAGGCATCCACCGACCTTGAAGGTTGGATCCGGACATGGTTGAAGGTCCGAAGCGCCTGGCATGAGCCTTGGGTGTTGGAACTCGAGGCGGGGAAGGATTCGATTGAGCACGAGGGGGAAAAAGGACAGGCCCCGCCCTCTTTATAAAGGAGGTGAATATCAAGCGTCCTCCTTGTGGCCGTTTGGGACTTACCTAAGATCTAGGAGTCATACCAACAAGCACGATTGGATTACCCACGTTTGTATTGATGAGAATCCCGTAATAAGGGGGACACGATCTCTGCTTTGACGAGACGTGTCAGAAAAACCGCCTCGCAATATGCGCAACGCTGGTTGAGAAAAAACGGTTCAAATAAAGACCGGGCCATGACGTGATGTCGTGCTGTCAAAACGTGACAGCAGATTAGATTTATGGAAATATTATTCTCTCTACGGTGGGGTGTGGAACTTGTTTTGCAGAGCCGGACACTATCCTTAAGTTCAAAATTTTCTATGGAGTATTCGGAGGAGGAACCCGCCTTGCAATACCGAAGACAATACTGCGCGCCGGACTCGTCCTCATTGAAGCCTGGTTCAGGGGCTACCGAGGGAGTCCTGGATTAGGGGGTCTCCGGACAGCCGAACTATATCCTTTGGCTGGACTGTTGGACTATGAAGATACAAGATTGAAGACTTCGCCCCGTGTCCGGATGGGACTCTCCTTGGCGTGGAAGGCAAGCTAGGCAATACGGATATGTAAATCTCCTCCCTTGTAGCCGACCTTGTGTAACCCTAGCCTCCTTCGGTGTCTATATAAACCGGAGGGTTTAGTCAGTAGGAGAGGATATAATCATACCATAGGCTAGCTTCTAGGGTTTAGCCTCTACGATCTCGTGGTAGATCAACTCTTGTAATACTCATATCATCAAGAACAATCAAGCAGGACGTAGGGTATTACCTCCATCAAGAGGGCCCGAACCTGGGTAAACATCGTGTCCCCTGCCTCCTGTTACCATCCGCCTTAGACGCATAGTTCGGGACACCCTACCCGAGATCCATCGGTTTTGACACCGACAATGTCCCTTAGTGCATGCTTGCATTCCCTCTTGGGAATGTGGGTTGCGTATATCATGTTCACCGTCTTCACTTGTGGGGGGAACCTCTTCTGTCCTCCCGTGTTCGGCGGCCGGGGCTCATCCTCGTCATCACTGTGTAGCCCGTTGTCCTTGTTTTCGGCATTCAACTTTCCGGCCTGCTTGAACACCCAGCATTCTCTGATGGTGTGATTGGCTGGCTTATCGGGGGTGCCGTGGATTTGACACGAGCGATCAAGTATGCGATCCAAACTGGACGGCCTCAGAGTACTTCTTTTGAATGACTTTTTCCACTGACCGGATCTAGAGCTTCTGAATCCAGCATTGACTGTCGTATCATCGCCGTTATCGCCGTTGTTGCGGTGCTTGTGTCTGTTACGACGTGGTCTGCCGTTGGCATCTTTAGTATCCGAAGCGCTCAGATTCCTTGATGTCCTGTTGCTGCGAGCTAGCCAGCTATCCTCACCCGCGCAAAAGCGGGTCATGAGTGTCGTGAGGGCTGCCATAGACTTCGGCTTCTCTTGGCCGAGGTGTCGGGCGAGCCACTCGTCACGGATGTTGTGCTTGAATGCCGCTAAGGCCTCTGCATCCGGACAGTCGACAATTTGGTTTTCCTTAGTTAGGAACCGTGTCCAGAATTGCCTGGCCGATTCCCCTGGCTGCTGAGTTATATGGCTCAAGTGATCAGCATCCGGTGGTCGCACATAAGTTCCTTGGAAGTTGTCAAGGAATGCATCTTCCAAATCCTCCCAATTGCCGATGGAGTCTGCTGGCAAGCTATTCAGCCAATGCCGAGCTGGTCCTTTGAGTTTTAGTGGGAGGTACTTGATGGCATGTAGATCATCACCACGAGCCATGTGGATGTGGAGGAGGAAACCCTCAATCCATACAGCGGGATCTGTTGTACCATCATACGATTCGATATTTACGGGTTTAAAACCCTCCGAGAATTCGTGATCCATAACTTCGTCGGTGAAGCATAGAGGCTGTGCGGCGCCTCTGTGCCGGGCTATATCACGACGCTGTTCATATGAGTCTTGTCTGCTGTATTCGGCCTGGCCGGATTTACTTTCAGTGTATCCGGCATGACAGTCATCGTGCCGCGTTGGCGCGCGCGCCCGTGACCCGTATATCGATCTTGCATGTTTTGCCCTGCTTTCCAATATGTCTCACAGGTCCCGCGTGTTTCCCCAGGCCTTGGTATTTTTCTTTGAGTGGCGGCGGGGTGCAGGCTGAACTTCAGGCTGAAATGCCTCTCTGGCTCGGCCACGAGGTGGCCGGTTAGCCGCATCGTACACTAGTGATGTAGGTTTCAGTGCTTCCTCCTCGAGGTGAGGTAGCAACCTGCGCTTTGTGTAACTCTTGGAGGGGCGCTTGAGTTCGTATTCCTCGGCCACAAGGACTTCGGTCCATCTGTCTGCTAGCAAATCTTGATCATCTCGAAGCTGTTGTTGCTTTTTATTCAAGCTATTTGCTGTGGCCATAAGCCGGCGCTTGAAGCGCTCCTGCTCGACGGAATCCTCAGGCACGGTAAATTCTTCGTCGCCGAGGCTCACCTCATCTTCGGAGAGAGGCGTGTAATTGTCCTCCTCTGATTCTCCATCTGCTGCCCGCTCTGGAGGGCTAGCTTGTTCACTCTCCCACTCTAAATCGTGCTGGAGGGGATTGTTGTCATCTTCGGCACTATCCGGAGTGTTATTATCTCTTGTGCCGGTATCACTACTTTTGCTATGGTGGGACTTAGAGCGGCACCGCTGACGTCGGCGCTTGGGTTGCTTCTTGGAGGGGTCATCCTCCGCTGTCTCGTCGCCATTGCCTTCTTTGTGGGTGTCCACCATGTATATATCATATGATGAGGTGGCGGTCCAGCGCCCTATGGGCGGTGGTTCCTGCTCGTCTCCTGCATCATCGTCCATACCGTTGATGTCTTCGGAGTCGAAGTCGAGCATGTCGGTTAAATCTTCGACAGTGGCTACTAAGTGGGTGGTGGGTGGGCAGCGAATTTCTTCGTCGTCCGCATCCCATTCTAGCCGGACATAGTTCGGCCAAGGTTCTCCTGACAAGGAGAGAGACCTTAATGAATTTAGCACGTCACCGAAAGGTGAGTGCTGAAAGATGTCCGCAGAGGTGAACCCCATGATCGGCGCCCAATCGGATTCGATAGGCACGGACGCAGGCGGCTCAGAGTCCGTGGCCGGAGACGAATCCAGTGGTTCGGCAACACGGCTCTCGTAAGGGGTGAAGTCAGTATCCGGCTCCATCGCCACTAAGAGTGCAGCCTCCATGGCGGGGTCTATCCCCCCGTCCCCGGATGGTGCAATTTGCTCCGGATTGAGGGCCAGAGTAGTTGCAGGTGTGATCTCCCGAACATTGTCCGATGGCAGAGTTACGTCATGCTCGTCGTGATTGTGCGGCGCACCTGACATGGGCTCGAATCCGTTGAAGATCAAGTCTCCGCGGATGTCGGTAGTGTAGTTTAAGTTTCCGAACCTGACCTGATGGCTAGGGGTGTAGCTCTCAATCTATTCCAGATGGCCAAGCGAGTTGGCCCGCAGTGCGAAGCCGCCGAATACGAAGATCTGTCCGAGGAGGAAAACCTCACCCTGGACCGCATCGTTACCGATGATCGAAGGAGCCATCAAGCCTTACGGTGACGGCACAATGGAACTCTCAATGAAAGCACCAATGTCGGTGTCAAAACCGGCGGATCTAGGGTAGGGGGCCCCGAACTATGCGTCTAAGGCGGATGGTAACAGGAGGCGGGGGACACGATGTTTACCCAGGTTCGGGACCTCTTGATGGAGCTAATACCCTACATCATGCTTGATTGATCTTGATGATATGAGTATTACAAGAGTTGATCTACCACGAGATCGTAGAGGCTAAACCCTAAAAGCTAGCCTACGATATGATTATCTCTTATCCTACGAACTAAACTCTCCGGTTTATATAGACATCTGAGGGGGCTAGGGTTACACAGAGTCGGTTACAAGGGAGGAGATCTACATATCCGTATTGCCAAGCTTGCCTTCCACGCCAAGGAGAGTCCCATCCGGACACGGGATGAAGTCTTCAATCTTGTATCTTCATAGTCCAAAAGTTCGGCCAAAGGATATAGTCCGGCTGTCCGGAGACCCCCTAATCTAGGACTCCCTCACCGTTCCTTCCGGTCACATACGTAACGCATCCACATTCGGATGGCCATGTACATACCGGGGGCTATCCTCCAGCCCCATCGTCAAACTCCTATGGCTAAGTGAGAGTGGTAAAGCCACATAGTCCGATTGCCTGGTTTGCCGCACTAACACCTCCTTCACGGACCAAGACGTTGGGTCAAGTGTGATCATGTGCTATTCTGAACACCCCCGTAGTATCTACATGGGGGCTGAAGCCGATGACTGGAAAACTCTCAGGAATACAAAAATGGCCGCACAGGAGGAAAGAACTTTCAGACAAAGGCATAAATATATTACAAAGCCTTCATATATAATAAAAAGTCCGGACAATTCGGGTACATTTATTCGAACATAATGTCCTTTGAGCATTGACCCTCTATCAAGCGGGCACCCTCTAGGACGTCCTCTAAATAGCGCTCCGGCGTGCGGTGGTTCTTGCCTCCGTGAGGGCCCTCGACAGCCACTTCGGCAACCTTCATCTTCGCTCAGTGCATCTTGACGCGGGCGAAGGCCATCCGTGCACCTTCTATGCACACTGACCGCTTGATTGCGTCGATTCGGGGCACTGCATCGACAAGTCGCCGCACCAGGCCAAAAATAACTGTTCAGAATGGGTTCGGCTGGCCATAGCCGAACTATGACGTCCTTCATGGCCACTCCGGACATCTTATGCAGCTCGGCCCACTGTGCCATTTGGTCGTTCAGGAGCGCTGGACGCTCCCACGCCGCGAACTGTGACCAGAACAGCTTCTCCGTCGCATGTCCCTCCTGAGCCTGGAAGAATTGTGCGGCGTCGGCGCCACTCTTCAGAAGATCCGCAAAGACGTCTAGAGAACTCCACAGTCGATTAAGCAAGGCATATCTCTGATCGCCAAACTTAGTATGTAAAAGAAAGGGCTTACCAGCCGCTATCTGTCCGGCCTGCCGGACTTCCTCGTGAGCCGCCCTAGATTCGGATCGCGCCTCTTTGGCCTCCTCAAGGGCCTTGGTGAGCTCGGTTGCTTTGGCTTTATTCTCCTCCTCGAGGGACTTGCACTTGAGGGCGGCATCCTTGAGCTCTTGCTCTACTACAGATACCCGCTCCTTGACCTGGCGTCGGGTGGCCTGTTCGTCCTTCAAATCTGCAGCCGCTTTATCAGCAGCCACATTGCTCACTCTCTCCTTCTCCTTGGCCCGGGCAGGTTCACCCCTGAGGGTCTCAACCTCAGCAGCGCCACCTGCACTTTCACACATAACAAAGTCCAAGTTTCAACTTTGCATTCGCGCATTCATATAGGCACAAACAGGATGTTTGCAGCATACCTTGTGCCTCGTCAAGCCGTTTGTTAATAAGGACAATGTCATCATCGGCCTGCTTCAGTTGCCGTTTCAGTTCAGAAACCTCCGCGGCCTGGGCGGTTGCCGCTAACAGTGAAGCCTGTTTTTTCAGCCCAATAAGTATGTTAG
>NC_041390.1:523951045-524016003 GCF_002162155.2 Triticum dicoccoides | reverse complement strand
TATATATCCTCTGTTCGCCCTTCTTCATAGGCCGATAGAGTATCAGGGGCTACTATCAATACACAGACATATTTTCCATATGGAAAGTGGCTAAAGACATTACATCGCATACCTCGAAGCCTGTTAGAAGGCTCGTAAAGGCTTCATTTAGCCCGCTTTTAGCGGACTGAATCTACTCAGCCACCGTACCCATCAAGGTACGGTGCTCCTCTAAGATGGACGCACTCCATAGTTCGTCCCTCAACATGTTTGGCGCCTCCGGATTCATGGAGGTCATCGCGAGAATAGGCGCTCCCCCCCTCTCTTGCAGGGGATCGCTCACTCAACTCCGGACCTGCCTCTGGAGCAGTATTCGGCTGGGGGTCGAACAATCTAGGGCCCCCATCCCCGGTCTTCACGGGGGTCGCGCCCCCCGTGTCCTCAACGGCCGAGGTATTACCCTCCGGTGCTGTATTGATGGTCCCCTGCACTTCTCGATGGTCAGGAGAAATCCTCTGGGATGACACCTCGACGTCATCCTCCCTAGGGGGCGAGGAAACTTGCGGAGGCGTCCCGCTCTCCATCATCTCCGGCAGCAAATCCCCTGACGAGGAGGATTGTTGAGGGAGATCGCGGGCCGGACTGAAACACATGATTTAATATTATTCTCACAATTCATAAAGGATTGAAAATATGTGAAGCATCCTTAGGTTCTTACGATGCGGCAATAGGCTTGGTCCGGGGGTGATGCTTGGGGATTGCTTCGGCGTCCGAATCCGAGTCGTCTGAAAAGGATATCCTTCTCTTCTTGGATGCTCCCTCCTCCGGATCTGCGGAGGCCGCCTTTTTCCCTTTGAGGGAGGGGCTCTCTTCTTCCTCCTCCCCCTCCTCCTCGCCTTCATCTTCCTCGTGGGAGGAAGGAGCCTCGGTCCCTCCAGACATAGCGCCCGAAGTAGCTTCGTGGTGGAGGCCATCATAGGCCTCCTTGCCCTTCTTCTTGTCTTTCTTTACCGGCGCCTGGTAGGGCACCGGGACCAGCATCCTCATTAACAGAGGTTTGGCTGAGTCTTCGGGGAGTGGAGCCAGACATCTGATCTGCTTCATTTTCTTTATGCAGCCCTATTTAAGAGGCAGAATTTTCTGTACCCCTCCCTAAAGATTGACGAACTAGGTAATGTTCGGAAATTTAACACTTACTGGGGAGGCCGGATTGTTGCAGTCGAGGCCGGTGTCGTCCAACGTCCGTGGCCACATCTTCTGATTCTTGAAGAGCAGCTTCCAGATCCATTTGTGCATCGTGCCAAAGAATCGTTGCAGGGTCTGTGGCTCTTCCGGATTAAACTCCCACATGTTGAGAGGCCGTCGTTGGCAGGGGAGAGCTCCACGGATAAGCATCACCTGGACCACATCGGCAAGGGTGATGTCCTTTTCTATCATACTCTTGATGCATTATTGCAACATCAACACCTCGTCAGAGGATCCCCAGTCTAGACCTTTCTTGGTCCAAGATGGAAATCGCAGTGGGGGACCGGATCTGAAAGCAGGAGCGGCCGCCCACTTGGTGCCGCGGGGTTCGGTGATGTAGAACCACTCCTGCTGCTATACCCTTACTGTGTCCACAAATGTCCCTTTGGGCCAGGTAACACGGTGGACCTTGCTCACCATAGCGCCGCCGCACTCGGCGTGTTGACCGTCGACCACCTTTGGCTTGACATGGAAGACCTTGAGCCACAGGGCAAAGTGTGGGGTAACGCGGAGGAATGCCTCACACACGACGATGAACGCCGAGATGTGAAGGAAGGAATTCGGGGCCAGATTATGGAAATCCAGCCCTGTCAGGACCCCGACTCGATGCCACATCGATCTAGCATGTAACACCTCATATCACTTTGCGGCCTCACGCACGGTATTCCCACGGGTGTCGCCTTACCTTTGCCCGGGACCGTTTGCGCCTTTTGGCACACGTATATGACAGTGTCGCTAGCATCCATATGATAAGGAGTCCGGGCTGACATGGCTAGTCGTAAACCCAAAGCGGCACAAACTTATAGGGACAGGCATCCATGACCCAGCATCGAACGTGTCGGTCATCAGCGAGTGAATCCAGGCTGTAGCACTGGGCTAGCAGGACTCCGGTGAACCGGGCTGTAGCGGGCTAACAGGACTCCGGTATTCATCGCGTGACATTTCCCCGAAGGGACAGACACAGGAACGAAGAAGGACACATGCCGGCCAGCCTAAGTGTTCCGGAGCAGTAGCAAGCTACCATGGCTCGGTGGAAACACTAGGAGACATTTCCCCGTAAGAGAGGCTACTAAAGATAAACAACTAGATGGTCAGATCCCACACATACCAAGCATTTCAATAACATACACACAATATGCTCGATATGTGCAAATACAACATGGCATCACAACATGACTCTACGACTCAAGTAATTTATTCAATAGGCTCCGAGGAGCGAGACATTACAACAGGGGTCTCATGACCCAACACTCAGAGCATACAAATCAAGCACAAGCGGAAGCTATCATGTCTGAGTACAGACATCTATAAATGAAAAGGGCTGAGAAGCCTGACTATCTACCAAATCCTGCCGAGGCACAAGATCGTAGCTGAGGTATCAAGCTAAACGTCGAAGTCCACGTGGAACTACTAGTGAGACTGAAGTCTCTCTGCAAAAACATAAAATAGGCAAACGTGAGTACAAATGTACCCAGCAAGACTTACATCAGAACTATCTACATATGCATCATTATCAACAAAGGGATGGTGGGGTTTAACTGCAGCAAGCCAGCTTTGACTCGGTGGCTAACCTGAACTACGACTACAAGTAACTCTTTTGAGGTGGCGCACACGAGTCCACATATTCACCATATCAATACACCACTATGGATCCGCTCCCGTCTCCCTACGAGAACGCCATCCATAGCACTCACGCTTATCTTGCGTATTTTAGGGTATCCACTTTCACTTGTCTATGAACTGATATAAGCAACCCAGAAGTCCTTTACCGCGGACACGGCTATTCGAATAGATGATGTTAACCCTGCAGGGGTGTACTTCTTCATACATGTTTCCACCACTTAGCGTCTGCACACGACATGTGCTCGGCAGACTTCAAGCGAAAGCCGACGTGGGTGTAGACCACGACCTACCTAAACACTCAAGTCTCTAGTCCAGGTTTATCGCCTATTCGGGTTCCATCCATGAGGAGATCCGGCCGGAGTTTCGCTCACAGCCCCAAACGATGTGAACAGGGTTCCGTGACACCAAACGGGCGCCCGGTATACCCGGCCACGTGCCTACCGCATCACAGCCCACCCCTACGGTCAGCGCTGTCCACGGCCTCCAGCATACTACAAAAACCAGAAACTACTTGCAACTCCTGGACAGAGGACAAGGGTGAATAAGAGGTCGAGCGGGGTCATATTTCAGGGCCCAATGTATGGTAGTAGCTGAATCATGGATCACAAACACAGAACTCAGTTCCTGAGGACGGCTTCAATGAGACAACCCACCATGTACTCCTACATGGCCTCTCACCGACACCTTTTACCAAATCGTGTTCACACACTTAGCTCACACACAGTAGGACATGTTCACCCGCCTCTGATTCATCCCCGATGAATCAGACCTGACTCAACTCTAAGCAGTAGCAGGCATGACAAACAAGCATGAATGAGTAGGCACAACAGGGCTCAAACAATTCCTACTCATACTAGTGGGTTTCATCTATTTACTGTGGAATGACAGGTCATGCAAAGGATAAAGGGGTTCAGCTACCGCAGCAGGTAACAGATGAATCGTTGTTGTCCTAATGCAGTAAAAGAGAGCAGGAGCGAGAGAGTAGGATTGTATCAGAATGAACAAGGGGGTTTTGCTTGCCTGGCACTTCTGAAGATAACATTGAGTCTTCATCAGTGTCAACGATCACATCATCGGTATCACGTCTATCGAGAGGGGACAAATACCGGCAACACAGAAAAACACGATCAATGCAATGCACAATATGATGCATGCTATGACATGGCAATATGAATGTGTTTTGGGCTAATGCGACTAGCAACAGATTAAATGAAGTTGGTTTGAATCCAAGATTCAAATTCAAACTCCATATGGGGTTATTTAAATGTCATTCACTTCATTTGTCCTAAACAGTAGTGATAAGTTGTTCTAACATGCATGAAGATGGTACAGATGGATTCCTTGAATTTTTCTGATAATTTTTCATATATAAATTATTTAATTTGGAGTTACGGTTAATTTTCTATGATTTTTAGAAGTTTTAGGCATTTTCTGGAATTTCAGAATTAAATTAAATCCAGAAAATGAGTTATGACATCAGCACTGCGTCATGCTTGCGTCAGCAAGTCAACAGGGCTGCCCCGGGTCAAACCTGACCAGAGGGTCCCATTAGTCAGTGACTTAGGGCTCGTTTAGGTCGCTGGCAGGTGGGCCCAGTCAACGGACACATCAGCCTGGTCAACTCCGACGTGTGGGGTCGGTCAAAGTGTGACGGGGCCAGGTCAAACTGACCTATGGGGCCCACAAAATTAGTACTAATCTAAACAGAGAGGTTAAACTAATTAATTAGGCACGGGGGCCCACTTGGCAGTGGCTCTAGTGGGTGATTAGCGAGGTGTTTACGCCCTAATTAAGTGGCCACGTCGGTGAGTGACGCCGGCGACCACGGCGACGGCGGAACCTCGCCGGAGTAGCTCGGGTTGGCACTACAGGCTGCGGTTGGGCACCCTGAGGGCACCAGGAGGAAGCCCGTGCTCCCGCGCATCTAGGGGGTGCCACGAGAGGGCGTGGGGTGGCCGGAGTTGAGCGCGGCATCGACCCCGGCGGCGGCCGGAGCTCGGGGGTTCGCGGGACCGGCGCTATGGTGCATGGGAGGAGGGGTTGGTGGGCGCTACGGGCTCCTGGGAGTGCTCTGAGTACGTCTGCGTGCTCGGCTTGGACGGAGGTGAACCAAAACGACGACGGCGACAAGTCCGGCGCCGGTGAGGTCTCGGTCTCGACGGAACTATGGCCTAGGGCTCGCAAACACAAGGGGAGAGAGAGGGGTTCTGCACAGAGGCTCACCGCGGAGCTGTAGGGAGGGTCAGTGGGCTCGGGGGCGCGCCGGAGTGGCCGAATTCGACAGAGAACGGCGCCGGGGCCGAAGCTTGGGGATGATGACGATGGCGGCTGCTCGGGGCCCTTCTGGTCGCGTGAGACGTCGAGGAGGTCGAGGGAGGCACTGCGGAGCTCTGGGAGGCGTCGGGGAGGCGAGAGGGGGATGGTGGCCGCGGCGAACGGCGTCGGTGGCGACGGGCTCCGCTTGGGCGCGTGCAGGGAGGGAAGCAGAGGAGGGAACGGGGTCCAGGGGAAGAGAGGGGAGGTGCAGGGGGCGAGGGGAAGTGCGTGGCGTCACCAGAGGGCTCGGGGAGGAAGCAGGAGGTGGCCAGAGCAGGGTGGAGGTGGCGCGCACGGCGGCGTCGCGGTGTCCGCGTCCTTCTGGCGAGGAGGAAGACGACAGGGGAGTAGCGGTGGCGGGCTGGGCCGTGCTGCTGGGCCAGGTGGGCTACCAGGTGAGCGCCAGGTAAGGTTTCTCCCCTCTCTTTTATTTCTATTCTGTTTTATATTTTTCTATTTCTGCAATTTATTTTTGATTTGTTTTAAAATATCAAATCATTTTATAAAATCCTGGAAATAATTATGGGTACTTTCTGAATTATTTCAGTGACCCTTATCAATTTCCAACATTTATTTGAGCATTTAAATTATTTATAGTATTTAAATGCCCAAAGTCAAATACAATATGATTTAATTCAAAAATCCAAAAATGACCTAAGAATATAATCATCATTTTTGGCAGAGGTTTCCACCTTAACCAGAAATCATGAACTTTTCTTAGGAACCTTTTGGGTTTATTGAAAAGATTTTAATTCACCCTAGTTGAGTTGATTTAATGCTAGGGTTTGAACATCCCCATTTCAATCTTAGGCAAAATTTAAACATGATGCAAACATGAAGCTAGCCTAGAGCACTACCAGCAGCTAGGGATGTGACAACTCACCCCCACTAAACAAGAATCTCGTCTCGAGATTCAAGCGTAGGGTAGGATGAAGGGGAAACGCAAACTAGTACAATCTTCACGATCCAGGTGCACTTCAGTTGAACGTTGATTCATTCACCATCATTGTCTTGATGTCTTGTTCTGAGAACTCCAGTTATTATGACAACGAGGGGAAAGGAAAGACCCTAAAAGAATTGTTCTTCTCGAAGGTCGAACAACTCAGGATTAACCCACGGAATGAGACATAGCAACATTTCTCGAGCTGAGAGACGAAGCACGCACCCATAGGAATGGAGTGAAGCAGATGACGAAGGTTCACTAGGTAGACAACAATTTCATACCTAAGAAGGTGGTAAACGATTGTCAATGTAGCGAGGAGTTGAGTTGCCATGATACCATAACGATACACCTTAGGGAAGGTGACTCGTAGAGATATCCCCTTAAGTGGCAAAAAGAATTACTTCTGATTCAGAGATCATTGAAACTCTTTAAACCAGCCTAAGGCAATTCACAACGATCGTTTGGAGGGGGTCGGTAGAATGGCATACTCGGACTTGGATGATGTGGATTACCTTGTTGAAAACAACGTAATGGATGAATTTTGCTTATCACCGGAAATGGAAGAGACCCATGGTAGAATGGCACATTGGCGGTGCAAGCTGGGAACAAAATGCAAATGCTGGGAATGATTCTGGTAACTGGGGAAGAACCCAACAATAGAAAGTGAATTCACTGTTGGAATGGTTATAGCATAACCGAGGAAATCTGGGGCAATCCCAGCTAGTGCCGATGATAAGACGTAGCGCTTGTGCGTGCTCTCAAGAACTTGAGCATTTCCATATTCATCAAGGTTTTACCAACATCCGTGTCAAAGATCCTGGCAACACAACATACCACCATGATGAACATCGATGGACGATGCAGATGCAAAGGAGGATAACACTTTCTCATATTTCACCTTAGCGAGGCCAAGGAAATAAAAATCTGGATGATCGACCGAGAGACATTTAGCACTCCGCTTCTAATGTTCTCCTTGATGTGCTAGTGTAACCCATTCATAGAAATGGTCTGGTATCTAGGACATCAAGTAAAAGTCGGACTTCGGGAGCACAAGAATCCATAAGGAACAACTAGGGAGGTAAATCCTACGAAATCCTTATGGGGAGGTGGCCAACTTCCTCAAACAAGATACTACAATAATAGGTATTCCGGCTGGGTGTGTTGGCCATGACATCCACTTTACCGGTTATCGGGGGACCAATATTATAGTTCTTGGGAAATGTTCCAACCATCATATCTGCCCTGGGATTCAGATCTGGTTGGTGTCAGGATATTCCAGACTCATCGAGTCTTAGGAAGGAAAACGAAAGTTTGCAACACAAATCGACGAGATGACGTTGCGAGATTCTCGGGAAATGAACTACGATAGTAAGCTCCAAAACATGAGCTGGTTCTGCTACAAACATGTGAACACGTTGTCCCAGACAAGCATGGCCACGTGGTAGTCTTATAATAAAACACTACCGAGTTCAGGAGGGGAACCATCATCGAGGATATCAAAATCCTTGCATAAGGTATACTCTTAAGAAGAAACTTCTTCTCCTTGAACAAATCAATCAGTGGCTTGGTGTGCTAGGGATACATATAGATTGAAGGTTGCAAGTCTTCAAACCACAGAATTCTTCGCACGTGTGCATGACTGACTTGCGATGATTCCAGAGGAAGCAACATTGACTTTCTCGAGTCCACGGCGGCAACTTGCATCATATGCACATGAATTAAAGGAAGTCACTACCTTCATCCAAACATATGCTTCATGAGCTAGCATGAACAAATGCTTTCAAAAGTTTCCAACACTAGCTTAATGTTCAACAAAATTATGGAGGAGATAAAGATGTTGTCAATGGGCTCAACAACAATTCATCTAGGTTTCCTTTTAAAAGGAATTCCATAGTTAAGTGAACAAGTGATAGCATTGGTCAGACCAAAGATATAATGGTGTATGCTCGAGGGGTCAACCACGAGTAAGACAACATTACGAGCATCGTTGGTACTGATTTGATTTGACGATAGCCCACACTCAAATCAAAGGATTGATAAGACAATAGGTCCAGCAACTGATCACAAGGACCAATCGATGGAGATATCATCTTTCTTCAACACACACTACACAAGAATATCCCTTTGGAACGAACTAAGTCAGGCAAGCTTTTATCTTCCAACTCTCCAAGTTGTTGTCTAGCTTAACCAACTAGCTCCGGGATATCCATCACAGATTCTTGGAGAAAGGGTGGTTCACAAGAAACCAACTTGATCACGAGCTCAACATAACAGTCAGGTGACAACCTGGTAATACTTCCGAGAAGACATCCAGAAAATCACGAACCACCGGTATGTTACTAAGCTCGAGAACAATCTTGCCTTTCAGGGCAAGACGATATGATCAAATGAGCGAGGACTTGACAAAATCCTAACTCATCAATCGAAGGGTGCACC
Organism: Triticum dicoccoides; assembly: GCF_002162155.2. NCBI lineage: Eukaryota > Viridiplantae > Streptophyta > Magnoliopsida > Poales > Poaceae > Triticum > Triticum dicoccoides. The sequence continues at coordinate 524,007,461 of NC_041390.1, read as the reverse complement.
GAAATAAGGACTAGGTAGCATGATCAGTCTTAGAAGGATGATTCGAAAACCAACATACTAAGAATGAAATTATTATCCTTTAACTACCAAGCAACAGAGTTGCTAGCAGTATTGATTTCACACGCCATGATTCATTTGTCGGCATTCCGGTTACAATAACACAGGAACCAAGGAATGAACAATGATGGCAAGAAGTATCACTGTACCAAGAGTTCATAGGATGGTGTGCAATTCCTATAACAATCTCGATATAAAATATGTAATACTCCAAGGTAGAGCAGAACCAAAAGCTGGATTGGCATTTGACCTGCGGAATACAACTATTTTGACCCAGTCCTAGATATGGAAGAGGTACTGGAGTTTGTTTCTCCTAGTCATTCCGGAATAGAATGGCTTGACAGACCACAAGAGTCATAGGCATCGATGAACGAACGCACGCATACTCTTGACTATCGATTGATAGACGAGGGTCAGAATGCAACTAAAGAGAACAACTCAAAGGAACATATAACTTTCTGAGTTGTGGATGCATAGATTAGTATGTCGAACCAAGTTCAACATATTTCTTCCGGATAACCCATGCAGAAAGGTAGAACTGGCAGAGTCACGATTTATGAATGGAGAACTCCTCAAGAGTACTCTAATTGTGATTTTTTTTGATCCAATAAACATCTGCCATAAGTAGTTCATGGTATTTGGAAGAAGAAGATACCACGGACTTCAAGGACTATCGCAAAGGTTACTAATATCCTAAAGGCACTAGCAATTACTATCAACATGAAGTAGGTAGAGTGAATCTCGGGTTCAGAACCCAGGAGTAGAATACCTACTACTAAGTAGCATCACGGGATGCTTCCGAGAATAAAGGCCAGAATCTTCACACTAGGACACAAATCATGGCTAGACCACTAGATGATCCCCTAAGCACTTAGGGTCATAATAATAATCCCAACATATAGGTCGAGGCAATAATTACCTCAACACACCGATTAGTGTGGTTAATCTGGCCCATGGGAACATCGGAAACAGAAGGAAGGGATTTGCAAATGCATCGGACTATTTAGAAACCTGGGATGACTCGGACAGCATAACGGCTATAATTGCTCAAAAAGATTTGAGACAATCACAAAAATGGTGGCATAACCACTCAGAAGCACAATATCAAGGTTCCGAGATCAACAATTAACATACGGAAGTAGTAGGAACTGAACTGAGACTTAAATCCAACAATCTTATAAGTCTACTAATTAGTAACACGTGATCCTAATAGAAAGAAGAGATAGCCTAGTTATTAATCCCCGCAGGAAAGATAAGATGACTCAGATCAGAAGGGCATGAGGTATAAGGAGTAAAAAGAGCCTTACGTTCCATCCCACAATCAATTCCCTTATATAACTAAGAATTTCTAGACTCAACTTCGACCAGTTTGGCTTGGTAATCCTACAGGCAGTCAAGCTCTGATACCAACGCTGTCAGGACCCCGACTCGATGCCACATCGATCTAGCATGTAACACCTCATATCACTTTGCGGCCTCACGCACGGTATTCCCACGGGTGTCGCCTTACCTTTGCCCGGGACCGTTTGCGCCTTTTGGCACACGTATATGACAGTGTCGCTAGCATCCATATGATAAGGAGTCCGGGCTGACATGGCTAGTCGTAAACCCAAAGCGGCACAAACTTACAGGGACAGGCATCCATGACCCAGCATCGAACGTGTCGGTCATCAGCGAGTGAATCCAGGCTGTAGCACTGGGCTAGCAGGACTCCGGTGAACCGGGCTGTAGCGGGCTAACAAGACTCCGGTATTCATCGCGTGACATTTCCCCGAAGGGACAGACACAGGAACGAAGAAGGACACATGCCGGCCAGCCTAAGTGTTCCGGAGCAGTAGCAAGCTACCATGGCTCGGTGGAAACACCAGGAGACATTTCCCCGTAAGAGAGGCTACTAAAGATAAACAACTAGATGGTCAGATCCCACACATACCAAGCATTTCAATAACATACACACAATATGCTCGATATGTGCAAATACAACATGGCATCACAACATGACTCTACGACTCAAGTAATTTATTCAATAGGCTCCGAGGAGCGAGACATTACAACAGGGGTCTCATGACCCAACACTCAGAGCATACAAATCAAGCACAAGCGGAAGCTATCATGTCTGAGTACAGACATCTATAAATGAAAAGGGCTGAGAAGCCTGACTATCTACCAAATCCTGCCGAGGCACAAGATCGTAGCTGAGGTATCAAGCTAAACGTCGAAGTCCACGTGGAACTACTAGTGAGACTGAAGTCTCTCTGCAAAAACATAAAATAGGCAAACGTGAGTACAAATGTACCCAGCAAGACTTACATCAGAACTATCTACATATGCATCATTATCAACAAAGGGATGGTGGGGTTTAACTGCAGCAAGCCAGCTTTGACTCGGTGGCTAACCTGAACTACGACTACAAGTAACTCTTTTGAGGTGGCGCACACGAGTCCACATATTCACCATATCAATACACCACTATGGATCCGCTCCCGTCTCCCTACGAGAACGCCATCCATAGCACTCACGCTTATCTTGCGTATTTTAGGGTATCCACTTTCACTTGTCTATGAACTGATATAAGCAACCCAGAAGTCCTTTACCGCGGACACGGCTATTCGAATAGATGATGTTAACCCTGCAGGGGTGTACTTCTTCATACATGTTTCCACCACTTAGCGTCTGCACACGACATGTGCTCGGCAGACTTCAAGCGAAAGCCGACGTGGGTGTAGACCACGACCTACCTAAACACTCAAGTCTCTAGTCCAGGTTTATCGCCTATTCGGGTTCCATCCATGAGGAGATCCGGCCGGAGTTTCGCTCACAGCCCCAAACGATGTGAACAGGGTTCCGTGACACCAAACGGGCGCCCGGTATACCCGGCCACGTGCCTACCGCATCACAGCCCACCCCTACGGTCAGCGCTGTCCACGGCCTCCAGCATACTACAAAAACCAGAAACTACTTGCAACTCCTGGACAGAGGACAAGGGTGAATAAGAGGTCGAGCGGGGTCATATTTCAGGGCCCAATGTATGGTAGTAGCTGAATCATGGATCACAAACACAGAACTCAGTTCCTGAGGACGGCTTCAATGAGACAACCCACCATGTACTCCTACATGGCCTCTCACCGACACCTTTTACCAAATCGTGTTCACACACTTAGCTCACACACAGTAGGACATGTTCACCCGCCTCTGATTCATCCCCGATGAATCAGACCTGACTCAACTCTAAGCAGTAGCAGGCATGACAAACAAGCATGAATGAGTAGGCACAACAGGGCTCAAACAATTCCTACTCATACTAGTGGGTTTCATCTATTTACTGTGGAATGACAGGTCATGCAAAGGATAAAGGGGTTCAGCTACCGCAGCAGGTAACAGATGAATCGTTGTTGTCCTAATGCAGTAAAAGAGAGCAGGAGCGAGAGAGTAGGATTGTATCAGAATGAACAAGGGGGTTTTGCTTGCCTGGCACTTCTGAAGATAACATTGAGTCTTCATCAGTGTCAACGATCACATCATCGGTATCACGTCTATCGAGAGGGGACAAATACCGGCAACACAGAAAAACACGATCAATGCAATGCACAATATGATGCATGCTATGACATGGCAATATGAATGTGTTTTGGGCTAATGCGACTAGCAACAGATTAAATGAAGTTGGTTTGAATCCAAGATTCAAATTCAAACTCCATATGGGGTTATTTAAATGTCATTCACTTCATTTGTCCTAAACAGTAGTGATAAGTTGTTCTAACATGCATGAAGATGGTACAGATGGATTCCTTGAATTTTTCTGATAATTTTTCATATATAAATTATTTAATTTGGAGTTACGGTTAATTTTCTATGATTTTTAGAAGTTTTAGGCATTTTCTGGAATTTCAGAATTAAATTAAATCCAGAAAATGAGTTATGACATCAGCACTGCGTCATGCTTGCGTCAGCAAGTCAACAGGGCTGCCCCGGGTCAAACCTGACCAGAGGGTCCCATTAGTCAGTGACTTAGGGCTCGTTTAGGTCGCTGGCAGGTGGGCCCAGTCAACGGACACATCAGCCTGGTCAACTCCGACGTGTGGGGTCGGTCAAAGTGTGACGGGGCCAGGTCAAACTGACCTATGGGGCCCACAAAATTAGTACTAATCTAAACAGAGAGGTTAAACTAATTAATTAGGCACGGGGGCCCACTTGGCAGTGGCTCTAGTGGGTGATTAGCGAGGTGTTTACGCCCTAATTAAGTGGCCACGTCGGTGAGTGACGCCGGCGACCACGGCGACGGCGGAACCTCGCCGGAGTAGCTCGGGTTGGCACTACAGGCTGCGGTTGGGCACCCTGAGGGCACCAGGAGGAAGCCCGTGCTCCCGCGCATCTAGGGGGTGCCACGAGAGGGCGTGGGGTGGCCGGAGTTGAGCGCGGCATCGACCCCGGCGGCGGCCGGAGCTCGGGGGTTCGCGGGACCGGCGCTATGGTGCATGGGAGGAGGGGTTGGTGGGTGCTACGGGCTCCTGGGAGTGCTCTGAGTACGTCTGCGTGCTCGGCTTGGACTGAGGTGAACCAAAACAACGACGGCGACAAGTCCGGCGCCGGTGAGGTCTCGGTCTCGACGGAACTATGGCCTAGGGCTCGCAAACACGAGGGGAGAGAGAGGGGTTCTGCACAGAGGCTCACCGCGGAGCTGTAGGGAGGGTCAGTGGGCTCGGGGGCGCGCCGGAGTGGCCGAATTCGACGGAGAACGGCGCCGGGGCCGAAGCTTGGGGATGATGACGATGGCGGCTGCTCGGGGCCCTTCTGGTCGCGTGAGACGTCGAGGAGGTCGAGGGAGGCACTGCGGAGCTCTGGGAGGCGTCGGGGAGGCGAGAGGGGGATGGTGGCCGCGGCGAACGGCGTCGGTGGCGACGGGCTCCGCTCGGGCGCGTGCAGGGAGGGAAGCAGAGGAGGGAACGGGGTCCAGGGGAAGAGAGGGGAGGTGCAGGGGGCGAGGGGAAGTGCGTGGCGTCACCAGAGGGCTCGGGGAGGAAGCAGGAGGTGGCCAGAGCAGGGTGGAGGTGGCGCGCACGGCGGCGTCGCGGTGTCCGCGTCCTTCTGGCGAGGAGGAAGACGACAGGGGAGTAGCGGTGGCGGGCTGGGCCGTGCTGCTGGGCCAGGTGGGCTACCAGGTGAGCGCCAGGTAAGGTTTCTCTCCTCTCTTTTATTTCTATTCTGTTTTATATTTTTCTATTTCTGCAATTTGTTTTTGATTTGTTTTAAAATATCAAATCATTTTATAAAATCCTGGAAATAATTATGGGTACTTTCTGAATTATTTCAGTGACCCTTATCAATTTCCAACTTTTATTTGAGCATTTAAATTATTTATAGTATTTAAATGCCCAAAGTCAAATACAATATGATTTAATTCAAAAATCCAAAAATGACCTAAGAATATAATCATCATTTTTGGCAGAGGTTTCCACCTTAACCAGAAATCATGAACTTTTCTTAGGAACCTTTTGGGTTTATTGAAAAGATTTTAATTCACCCTAGTTGAGTTGATTTAATGCTAGGGTTTGAACATCCCCATTTCAATCTTAGGCAAAATTTAAACATGATGCAAACATGAAGCTAGCCTAGAGCACTACCAGCAGCTAGGGATGTGACAAGCCCATTGTCAAACATGAGACCTCGGACGAAGGGATGAAGGGCAAACCCGAGTCCTCGGAGGAAGTGGGGGATAAATACCACCCTTTCGCCGGACTTTGGGGTAGGGATGACCTGCCTTGGGGTAGGAAGCCTGTGCGTGATCTCCGCCGTCAAGTACCTCACTTCCCGTAGATCCTTGATGTCCTTCTCCGTTACGGAAGAGGCCATCCACTTGCCCTGGGAACTGGATCCAGCCATGGCTGGAGAAGTGGGGGTGAAGGGAAAAGCTTGGGATTGGGGCATTGGAGCTCGAGGAAGCATGAAGGGAGGAAGGTGCAGGGAAGAGGGATAGATCCTTATCCTTTTATAAAGGCAGTGAATGTCAAGTGCCTCCTTCCCGGCCTTAAAATTCGCCTATTCCCAAGGGGTCGTGCGAACGACACGGTTGGATTTCCCCAGCCCATACTGATGAGAATCCCGCAATAAGGGGATATGATCTAAGTTTTTACAAGACATGTCAATAGAGGCCGTGCCTCGAGGCGCAGAGCGGGAGGCCACAAAACGGTTCAAAATAATGATAAAGTCAGAACATAACGTCTCGCCGAAAAAGTTGTCGGTGGATGTGACTTATTTTGTGTGAGTGTTTCACCCTTGAGATTCAGGGTTGTAACAGATTGTATAGAGCCAGATATAGTTCTTTTGTTCAGCTACTTTGGGGTATTCGGAGGAGGAACCCGCCTTGCAATGCCGAAGACAATCTGCGCGCCGGACACATCGTCATTGAAGCCTGGTTCTGGGGCTACTAAGGGGGTCCTGGATTAGGGGGTCCCCGAGCGTCCGGGCTATGTGATGTGGGCCGGACTGGTGGGCCGTGAAGATACAAGATAGAAGGCTTCCCTCCGTGTCCGGATGGGACTCTCCTTGGCGTGGAAGGCAAGCTTGGTGTTCAGATATGAAAATTCCTTTCTTTGTAAACCGACTCTGTACAGACCGTAGCCCCCTCCGGCATCTATATAAACCAGAAGGTTTAGTCCGTAGAGGCAATCATAATCATACAGGCTAGACATCTAGGGTTTAGTCATCACGATCTCGAGGTAGATCAACTCTTGTAACCCCTATACTCATCAAAGTCAATCAAGCATGACGTAGGGTTTTACCTCCATCAAGAGGCCCAAACCTGGGTAAACATCGTGTCCCTTGCCTCATGTTAGCTTCGATCCTTAGACACACAGTTCAGGACCCCCTACCCAAGATCTGCCGGTTTTGACACCGACACCCAACGAGAAGCAGAAGGAAATGACAAGTGGTTTTCAGCAAGGTATTCTCTGCAAGCACTGAAATTATCGGTAACAGATAGTTTTGCGATAAGATAAATCATAATGGGTAACAAGTAAATAAAGTAAACAAGGTGCAACAAGGTGGCCCAATCCTTTTTGTAGCAAAGGACAAGCCTGGACAAACTCTTATATAAAGCAAAGTGCTCTCGAGGACACATGGGAATTACTGTCAAGCTGGTTTTCATCATGCTCATATGATTCGCGTTCGTTACTTTGATAATTTGATATGTGGGTGGACCGGTGCTTAGGTGCTTCCCTTCCTTGGAGAAGCCTCCCACTTATGATTAACCCCCCTCTCAAGCATCCGCAACTATGAAAGAAGAATTAAGATAAACCTAGCCATAGCATGAAACGTATGGATCCAAATCAGCCCCTTACGAAGCAACGCATAAATTAGGGTTTAAGCATCTATCACTCCAGCAACCCATCATTTACTTATTACTTCCCAATGCCTTCCCTTAGGCCCAAATAATGGTGAAGTGTCATATAGTCGATGTTCACATAACACCACTAGAGGAGAGACAACATACATCTCATCAAAATATCGAACGAATACCAAATTCACATGATTACTTATAACAAGACTTCTCCCATGTCCCCAGGAACAAACGTAACTACTCACAAAGCATGTTCATAATCATAATCATAGGAGTATTAATTATCATTAAGTATCTGAACATATGATCTTCCACCGAATAAACCAACTAGCATCAACTACAAGGAGTAATCAACACTACTAGCAACCCAGAGGTACCAATCTGAGGTTTTGGGATCAAGATCGAATACAAGAGATGAATTAGGGTTTGAGAGAAGATGGTGATGGTGAAGATGTTGTTGGAGATTGACCCTCCCTCGATTAGAGGATCGATGGTGATGACGATGGTGACTCTATGTGGCTGGGAGGGTGAAGGAGAGGACAGAGCCAGGTGTCAAAAAAAAGGAGAGGACAGAGCCTTGGTTCCGAGAATGCGGTGGTTCAGGCGTAGCAAATGGGTGTGCGGAGCTCTTTTGCCTCAATTGTGCCCCTAGTCCTAGCCATGGGCGAGGTGGGAGTAGCCACATGGAGGAGAGAGAGATCTTTCGCTTCTCCTATTAAATTTTGGTAGCGACGAGATATGTTGACGCTGGGATTGGGGCCGCTTAGACCAGATCGACAAGTGGTGCATCCTCCTACGTGCGGCTAGGCTAGGTGTCGAGCACCTCACGTGCAGTGGTGGTGGCATCCTCTGGACGAGCTCGGGACAACAGAGGGATGAGCTTGCCTTGAGATTCAGGTGACCTCCACCAGATCTGAGAACTTGCACTCTCATGCACGGAGTGCAGCAAAATCGAGCATCTCATGTGTAGTTGCAGTAGCTTCCTGGGCAAGCTCGGGACGACGAGGTAGTCTTGGGATGGGGCAGAGGCGCAAAAGAGCATGGGCAGGAGAGGGCGTCCTAGACCGGGCTGAGATGCGGGTGGCGACATGGGAAATCAGGGCTCATGTGGCCGATTGGAGGGGCGGCGGCATGGAAGGTTCTAGACTTCTAGATGTCGAGGACGAGGACGTATGTAGATGGGATGGGCGGTTGTGGGGAGGCATTGGGGTTGGAGCCAATAGCCAAACTACCACTAGTGAAAACCACAAGTGCCAAAATACCACTATGAAAAACCAATGTGCCAGAATAGCACTCACTTGAAAATTTTCATGCCAAGATACCACTATGAGCTAATTGAGACTACAGATGAGTAAAAATACTGTTTTGCCCTTTACATGCGGTGGGGGTGCATGTGAGGGAGGTCGGGTTGGGGAATCGGGAACTGTTGGGGAAGGCCGTGGGCGTCCAGCTGTTAGGTGTGGCCATGGTGAGCGACGCAGGAGGTTAGAGGAGATCGTCCATGGCAACCCATGCATGCGTCGTTCTTGGCGAATGCCCAGTGCGTGCTGCTGTTACATCCACCAACGCTGGAGTAGGAGGACTATGTCTTTGGCCAGTGGACGCGGGAGGGCAGCGAGTTGGAGCCGTGAAGCACGCGCGAGCAGCTGCGCAGCAGGCGACTTGGCTGCGACTGCTCTGCCGGGCGTGGCGGCACGCAGGTGCTGCAGAGCGGCAGCTCCATGTCGTTGGGAATGGCGTGATACAACAATAGGGTGGCCGGATGCCGCGTACATCAGCCGTGGCTAGACCTCTGGCCATGTTTGACCAAGGCAGCAGCGCACACGCTCAAAGATAGGATGAAGGGTACTTTTGGTAAGGTAGAAAAAACTGACAGCTCCATCCATCGTTGACTAACAGAATCCGTTTGACAATAGACGGTAGTGCTATTTGGGTACGAAGAACCTGAACTTGAGTGCTATTATGGCACCTCCGTTTCTTATAGTGGTATTTTGGCACTTGTGGTTTCCACGAGTGGTATTCTGGCTATTCTCTCTGGGGGTGGTTGGACGGGGACAGATAAAGGAGTTCAGTGCAAATTTGGCCTCACTGGCGGGTGGTGTTTTGCAAAAATGCCATGCCTTCCTTTGGATTCGTTAGATGAAGATCTGACGGTGTAAAATAACATATGACTGGCACACCATCATCACCAAGTCAGATTTTTATGGTAGTAGAGAAAGAGAAGTTCAGAAATTGCATTTATGTACTCCAGACAAGAAATGTTCAGCAACATTAGATATGTGTATATAAGTTTTGCCTCCTTACAGAGATATCTGATTTGATAGCTGGCCAATCTCTGTAGGTATTTCACCTGTAAAACTGCTACCAAGAAGTATTCTGCAGAGAAAGTATAGAGAGCAAGCAAGTCAACGAATAATCCATGCTCTAAACTTTATAAATCTATGCAACGGGTAGTTCAGAAACAAATGCTCTGGCTTATATAAAAATCTATGGTGTTGATGCTAACCCAGATGTGACCCGGTCCTAGGTGCAAATTATCCCGGTCCAGTTGTCGCCACATGGATCATTTCCATCCCAGTTTGATGGTTTGGTGTCCCAAGAAGCTGTGATCCCATTGAGGCTAACAGCTGCAAACACAGAAAGACAGGAAGAACATGGTGAGCAAATTGACACTGTAGCGACCCGAACTGAAAGAAGAGGCAAGAGATACATACAGTCTTGCACATTTGTATCGGCCAGCATGACAGAAGCCTGCGCAAGAACACTAGCAAGATGAGCCATGCAGAGAGCTCCATGCTTGGACAGTTTCTCGAGGTGTCCCCGAAATGCTTTTGGTTACTCATTTATTTGAAGGCCACAAGCTCTTCATGCATTACAAATTTACAATAGGCCAGTTGCTACAAAGGAGACACCAAATGTTTGTGTATTCACCGTGGAATGGTCGATCACCAAATGACACCACTAGGTAATCTATCATACCAACTCGGTTGGGGATATAACTACTGGGTATGACCCGCCCAGGAGGGGCCAGGTTATACCGCTGGTGGCTTGTTAGGACAAAGCCCATGAAGATGGCGGTTCACGAAGCAGGCTTATTAGAGGCCGAAAACTCAAAGGCGGCTTAAGGCCCGGAGGGGTAAACCGCCATATATGTATGACTTGTAGTATAAGGCATGTGTAATTAGCCACCGAGCCGGACACGTTGTGTATGAGCTGGCCGGGACTCTGTGAGCCGCTGGGTGTCAACCTATGTATATAAAGGGACGACCCGGCGGCGGTTCAGGACAAGAAACAAGAGAGATCGAAAGCTAGGTCAAGTGTATTCGCTCCCTGGTAATCGAAACCCAAGCAATACAAACTCAAATGGATTAGGCTTTTACCTTCACCGCAAGGGGCCGAACCAGTATAAACTCATGTGTCCTTTATCCCATTTAACCCCTTTAAGCTAAGCTAGTTGCGATGGCTCCACGACTAAGTCCTTCCGCTAGGATATCTTCCATGACAATTCCACGACAGTTGGCGCCCATCGTGGGGCTCACGCACGGTGGTTTTGAGTTCTTGAAGGGCAGCTTCGAAGGGATCAAGGGGTACGTTGTGGGCCGGATGACCAAGAGTCGTCGCGGCAAGCTCTACATCGATGATGCAGGCTGGGGCCCTGAGGCCGTCTCAAGCGAGTACGGGTACCAGGTCACCTTCAGCTCCATGTCTTCATCGGCAAGATCGGCGAACCGGGCCCTGAGCCGGACATCCACACCGACATCATCGAGACGGCTCAGTGTGCGCGGCCTACCCGGGTTCAACCCGTCATGAAGCGTGCCTTTGTTGGTTTTTTTCATGGGGCGGAAATTGAGGATGGATCTGTATCTGGCGGTGAGACGGCCATCTATTCTGATGGGGATTCGTCCATAGGCGAGACCAACTCATTGTATCAACTTCTGGGATGGCTGGCTTGGGGGCTATTCTGATGGTGACAGTATTCCGGGCCCCTGCGAGCCGCCGAACAAGGTTGCAGTTTTCATGGGTGGTACACAACCAGTGCTTGGTCCATCAACCGCCGCAGCCATGACCTCTAGTTCGATGGCTACGACGGCGGCTGGTGCTGGTGGCTCTATACGCCCGCCGGCTCAAGTTCTCACCGAATTGTTAGAAGCACTGGCGACTTTGATGGGGGTGGAGGTAACCCCGGACAACCAAGATCAGCACAAGGTGGATGTGGCTAAGTTGCGGGATGAGATAGCTCAAGCTAAGGAAGACTTGGCGGCTGAGAACACCAGGATGGCTGTAGAACATGCCGTTTTGGATGCACAGGCACATCGGATCCAAGCCGATTCTTTTCGGCTCACGTTGGATCAGAATGCTTCAAATGAGGTCATGAGAAGGAGACACCGGCGTCATCTGTCCCCGGTTTATGAGCCAAGAAACCTCTTTAACACGCTTGTAGCAGGGACCAGTGATCCATCGGTGGTAAACCAGATGGTCGAAGCGCTTGGAGCCGAAGCACCGGTCCAGCCACACACGATGGACTCTCCGCGCGTGAACAATATTCCGCCTAAACATGTTTCGACTCCACCAGATCATTATCCTAACCCTTTGGACAATATGATTGTTGTGGCATCACGATTGGCAACTCTACCAGTTGAAGGCGAGTCCCCAGCAGCGGTAGAGACATGACGGGTCAGGGAACTTCTTCAGACGATCGTGGCTCAGCAGGTGGCTTATTCTTACAGTCACGAGCGGATCCACTCAACCCCTCGGCCAAGCCGGAGTTACAGCAGGCACATTGACGAACCAGCGGTCTCAAGTAGTGAACATCACCATAACCCAACGTGCGGCGGTGCCAATGCTCAGACCCTGGTGGATCAGGGCAGGGCGCGTCAGGAGGCCGAGCTGGCGGCTCAGCAAGCGGCTCATTGACAGTCTTCGGTTTAGCCGACAACCTTAGTGGAAACATGCATAACCTCTAAGACCTTTGGCGTGCCCTGTTTAGTGTCAGCTCTGTGTAACGAGCGCTTGCCCAAGGATTTCAAGGGTCCTTGCAAGGTGCCTAATTACACAGCAGATCAACCTCCTGAGGCTTGGGTTGAAAGTTATGAGATGGCCATGGAAATGCTGGATGTTAGTGAAGTTGCGTGTGCTACGTATTTCATCATGATGTTAGAAGGGCCGGCTCGTACTTGGTTGAAGGGGTTGCTCGCCAATCCCATTAGGTCGTGGGCGGAGCTGAAGGCCCGTTTTATTCAAAATTTCAAAGATACGTGCAAGCAGCCTATGTCAATCATGGATTTTGTCAGATTTCGGGTTCCGGCAGACCCTTGAGGTTTGAACACTGGGGTGCGCACGGAGATCTCTCCCCTACCGATCTACGTCCAATCTCCTCGCGTGATCTAAGCTGGAAACAACGAACAACACAAGGGACACGAGGTTTATACTGGTTCGGGCCACCGTTGTGGTGTAATACCCTACTCCAGTGTGTGGTGTGGTGGATTGCCTCAGGGGCTGATGATGAACAGTACAAAGGGAAGAACAGCCTCGCGAGAAGTGTTCTTGAGCTGGTGCGATGAACCGCTAGGGCGAGTTCAGTCCCCTCTCTCTCTCCCTACTAGGGCTCTACCAGATTTCTGGCTCGCTCCTACTCTGTGGTTGCTAGCTCTATTTATAGAGGCCCTGGGCCTCTCCCCAAATAATGAGCGGGAAGGGCGCCAACAATTGGCCATTTTGAAGGGGAACATATAGTACAAGTTATCCTGACCAAAGGTGGTCTTCGGCTGCCAAAAGCACTGGTGATGATGCCGTCTTGGGCTCCACGGTGACCTCCATCCTGCCGCTCCGCTGGTCTTGGTCTTGTTGCACCGGAATGGTAACCTTTGCCCAATGCGTCGGCCTATGCTTGCCCCCTTTGCACCAAAGGGGAATAAGGATTGCAGGCCGGCGCCCGCCTGGCGCCCGCCTGGTCTCGATCGTCATGGCTTGCGTCACGGGTTCCTCGCGAGGTATCCCCACCTTGATCTCTCCGCCTCCTCGCGAGCCTGCCGGATGAGGCTGCCTCTGAGGAAGCTTCCTGTCGTCCGCCCCGCGAGGCTTGGCCCCTCGCGAGGGTCTCGAGCTTGAGCTGATGAAGATGGGCCATGCTGGGCCCCCACTTGAGCCACGCCGCAGGCCGCAGGCAGGCAAGTCTGGGGACCCCCGTACCCAGAACGCCGACAGTAGCCCCCGGGCCCAAGGCACGCCCGGGTTTGGCGTAGCAGGAAAGCGAAGGGGCAAGCGCGAAGCGCCGCAGGCCCTAACAGCCTGCGGCCTTGGGCGCTGCGTGGCGATTGATTCGACGTGGGCGTATGCGCTCCCCACGATGCCTTGGCAACTGCCCATCTGACATAAGAGGTGCCCGGGCCTGACTTACTTGCCTTGTTCTCGTTCGCCTCGCTCCAGATCCCCTTTCTCGCTCTCCTCCTTCTTGCTTCCGAAATCCTCCAGATCTGTCTCAATCCTTCTCATCCGGCACACCATGGCGCCTCGCAAGTCCCCGACCGAGGCCTAGTACTCACCGGCCCTAGATTCCCCAAACCTATCAGAGAAGAACCTCGCCCTTACGCGCCTGATGACAGTGGCGCATGGCAGCAAGGGGGCGACTGTGCTCAAGGATGGCTCCGACCAGCCTGAAGCCAAGGGGAGCACCTTCTATCTGCTCTTTGTGAGCGCCATTGTCGCCGGTCTGGTGCCTCCTTTCTCTGAGTTCTTCTTTGTTGTTCTCCGCCAGTACAACCTGCAGGCTCTGCACCTCCACCCCAACTCCGTTCTTCTCCTGGCGATTTTTGCTTACTACTATGAGGCTCACGTCGGGGTAAAGCCATCGGTGGCCTTGTTGCGTCACTATTTTTCCCTCCGGGTTTCTGGTGTCCATGTCTCCGCGTGTGCGAGCTTCATCACATACTCCAATTCCAATGCCATCTCGAAGCCTGGGAAGAGGATCGAAGGCTTCCGGAGCAAGTGGGTCATGGTGGACGTCGAGCGCCTCCACCCCCGTCTGGTGCTGCCTACGGGGCAGCCCAAGGCCGTCAATGCGTGGTCCCGCGCGGAGCTCGTCGACCCCCGCGTGAGGGCGGTGCTGAAGAGGATGGACGCGGACCTGAGGCCGAGCAACTTGGGGGCGGTGAAGCTGACTGGAGCCACGCTCCCGAGGGAGTTCTTGGAGCATCGGGTGGCTCCGCTCTAGGAGCACTCGCTCCTATTGTGGAGGCTTGGGGCAGCGGACGCCGCCTTGCGCCTAAGCTCTGAGGCCCTGACCGATGAGAATCTGGTCGCGGCCCTCCATTCCTTGGTTGGAGGAGATGTGGCGAAGCCGGTGGGCGCCCCCGTCCGCATGTTCCTTTGCGTTGACTGGGAGTAGGTGGTGAACGCCATGCCCACCTTCAACGGTGAGGGGCTGGTGCCCACGGTAGCTCCCAAGGATCTTGCGGCGTTGGCGATGGTGGACATGTCCTCTGGCAGCTCCAGCGAGAGTGAGGAGGAAGAAGAGGCGGAGGAGGAAGAGTCCGTCTTTGAGGCGACTGGCGATGAGTCAAGGGAGTCCTTCCCTCGGCTCAGGTCTCGGGCCCTCCGCTCCATGCCGGATGACGATGATGCCGGCGCCGGGCGAGGAGGGGAGGACTCTCCCTTGGTCACAAGGAAGGGCAGGTCAGGGCTGGTTCCCCCAGAGTCCGCTCCGATCCCTGGGCGGTCTGAAGCTAGCCCCAGCCCTCCCGACGTGGCTTCTGGTTCCGGGCCTCCCGAGGCTGACCCAAGCTGCAGGCTCTCGGGCTTCAAGTTCGGCCAGAAGTTGCTTGGGTCCGCGAGCGACGACCAGTAAGTGCTTGATTCCCGCTTTGCTTGGTTTCTGCCACCGAGGCTTGACGTCCATACTCTCTTGTCAGGCCGGCGCCTGCGGCGAAGAGGTTGAGATGGGCTTCTGCGGTTCCGCTTGGGGCGAGTCCATCTGCCGGGGCGGTGCCTTCGTCCGCTGGGGAGGAAGCTAGCGCGGCTCGCACCTCCCTGGTCCGATCGTCCTCGCGAAGCCGACTGGGACGCCTTGGCGAGGAGTCAGCCCCCGTGGCCCCGCTGACCCTGGAGTCGACTGCGCTCGATGCTGCAGCCGGGCGACCAAGGCCCAGGGGGTTCCTTCCTGCCAAGCTGTGATCACGCCGCCGTCTTCTTCGCCTACTCCACCGGTTCCCGCTTCTTCTGCTTCCTCTGCCGCCGTCCTGGACCAGGTCGCCAGTGAACTAAGCCAGCTGTGGGAGGATCTTCTGAGCGTGGACCTTCGCCTCGCGGCCAGGCGCCTGGAGCTAGCTTCTGGCTGGGCCCGTTCTGCTGCCTCTGTACGAGCAGCGCTGAGCCAGGTCGTGGCGACCTCCGATGGAGAAAAGCAGGCCGCCAACCAAGCCAAGGCCACCCACGACGCTGCCCTGGGCGACGCTGCGGCTGCCAAGGCTCGCTACAAGGAGCTGGAGGTCGAGCTGCAAGGCCTGCGCAACGAGCTCGCCTAGGAGATCCATGGCCGCCAGGAGAAAGAGAAGGAGATGAATGCTCGGGAGGCTGCCTTCAAGGACCGGGATGCCAAGCTCGATGACCGCCATGGCGAACTGGAGACACTGGAGCGGTCGCTGCAGGCGGAGAGGGCCGAGATGGACGCCAAGGCGAAGGTCCTGGCGGAGGATCGGGTGGCCTTCGCGAAGATGAAGAAGAGGGCTCGTGCCGCGCTGAAGATGCTTTACAAGAGCGGCTTGGAGGAGCCGCTGGCCGGCGCGGAGGACGGCCCCGCTGTCAGATTTCGGGTTCCGGCAGACCCTTGAAGTTCGAACACTGGGGTGCGTGCGGAGATTTTGCTTCCTACCTACCTGCACCCCTCCGCCTCGCTAAGATCTAAGCTATGGAAAGAACAACACAAGGGACACAGGTTTTATACTGGTTCGGGCCACCGTTGTGGTGTAATACCCTACTCCAGTGTGTGGCGTGGTGGATTGCCTCTTGGGCTGATGATGATGAATGATACAAGGAAGAACAGCCTCGCGAGGGTCTGTTCTTGGCTGGGGTGATGAACTGCTGGGAGGAGTCCAGCCACCCTTCTCTCTCTCTCTCTCTGATCGAACCCCCTCTCTAAAGAACCTCCTTTTCCGAACCCCCCCCCCCCTTTGCTCTGTGGGTGGCTGGTCCTATTTATAAAGGCCCTAGTCCTCTTCCCAAATATCGAGCGGGAAGGGAGCCAACAATGGCGGGCTAATTTGGAGGGGGACAACTAGTACTAGCTACCCTGACAAAAGTAGTCTTCGCCTGCACAAAGCTCTGGTGGTGACGCCGTCCTGGGCTCCACGATGACCTCCGTCTTGTAGTCTTCCTGGTCTTGTTCTTGTTGCACCGAAATGGCAACCTTTGCCAGATGCCTCGGTACTCCGCGGCTGCGCTTGCCCCCTTTGCACCAAAGAGGAAAGGAGGACACTGCGCGGGCTGGCACCCGCCTGGCGCCCTTGGTCGTCATGGCTTGCGTCACGGGCACCTCGTGAGGTACCCCGCCTTGATCTCTCCGCCCCCTCGCGAGCCAGCCTGGTGAGGCCGTGCCTGAGGAAGCTCCGTGTCGTTCGCCCCGCGAGGCTTGGCCCCTCGCGAGGGTCTTGGGTCTGTGTTGATGAAGATGGGCTGTGCTGGGCCCCCTTTTGAGCCACACCGCAGGCCGCAGGCAGGCAAGTCTGGGGACCCCCATTCCCAGAACGCCGACAGTAGCCCCGGGGCCCAAGGCGCGCCCGGACTTGGCCATGCAGGGAGGCGGAAGGGCAAGAGCGAAGCACCATGGGCCCTAACAGCCTGCGGTCTTGGGCGTCGCGTGGCGGTTGATTGGACGTGGGCGTCTCCACTTCCCCATGGCGCCTCGGCAACTGCACGGACTAGACAAGTCCCTGCATGCAAAGCGGGTCATGATTACCTGTGATAGTGGGGGCCGACGGTTGGCCCTCGCCGGCTATAAGTACGGATTGGCGCGCGCCCTTCCAGTTCATTCCCCCTTGCTTCTCCTTCTTCTTCATGGCCCCGGCGAGGAGGTTCTCGGCCGCAGAGAAGGGGAGGGCTCACCGGGTAGAGCCTGCCTCTTCTCCGCCCAAGCGCGGCCGAGGGCGCCCTCGCAAGCATCATGTGGCCTCCACGGCAGCTCCCTGCGGCCGCAGAGATGATTCCCAGCACGGTGACGGTCGGACTGCTGCGACCGGGGGGCGCGCTTGGTCGCGCATTCCCCTAGGCCGCGCTTTCGCGCTGCAGAGGTGCTGCCGGAGTTCGTCGTGTGGTCGGCGGAGCCGACTAGCACCCGGCTTCCACTTCCTCGCTTCCTCCTCGGCGAGCTTCCGGCCGGTGCCCCGGGCGGCCTCTGGCTCCAGGCCGACGGCTGCTGCAGCCGGGCCTCATGGGCTTCATTGGAGGTTTCCGTAGCTGGGAGCCTGGCCTTGGCCCGCGGTTGGCAGACGTTTGCCCGCGCGCGCGGCCTGAGGCGTCGGTGCACCCTGCACTTCAAGTTTGACGGCGATGCCACCCTCTATGTGAGGGTGTTTGGGGAAGATGGTCGCCGCGCGGGGTGCTGCCCTGAGGACAACGACCGTGGCTGGGAACCCAGCTCCGACGACGATGGAGAGGACAGCGCTCGCATGCCTGGCGGCGCTCAGGGTTCCTCAAGATTCTCCGGTTCTTCTTCAAGCGGCGACTCTTCTAGCGGTGGCCGCGGTCAGCCTCCACGCCGTCGTATCTGCTTGGGGTGGTGGCATGTCTTCCCGCCGTCGCGCCTCGGTGAAGCGCGAGAGGGAGTCCGCCTGAGCCCCTGGGGCGGCTCGAGTCCTCCCTGCAGGCCGGTGTGAGGCGGGCTGCGCCTGACTTGTTCCTTCTTTTCCTTTTTCCTGCACAAAAAGACAGTAGTGTGGAGCCCCGAGGGGGCGTGTTTGGGTTATTGCTGTTAATCATCATTTGCTTCTGTTATCGTGCCTTCCGGCTTCGTGCCCGTGCGTGGGTAGCTCCCGGCCCCAGCCGTGGGGGGCGACCGACCCAGGCCCTGTGTTCGTGTCGCGGTGCCCATGGGGCACGGACTGGAGGGGTGCTCCTGCAATGGACCCAGGTCGCGAAACCCTTGAATGACTAGGGTAGGAACACTCGCGAGGGCGCTCGGCTTCCCCCTTCCCTCGCGAGGCCTTGCAAAAGAGAAATCGAGGCAGGAGAGCGAAAAGTCGAAGAACCACAAGCCAAAGGCAGCAACAACTTCAATAAAACCTCGAATTGGAAGGAACAAGCCAACTGCGGAAAGCAAATGAAAAGCCGCGTCCGGCACCTAATCTAGTCTTCGACGTCTTCTCACCAGCGCGGAGCTAAGTGCTGCCACTGGGCATGGGAGGGAGCCCCAGGGCCTGAGGCCGGCGCTCCTGAGACTCCGGGGCGTGTACAGCCCCAACTCATTATTATGTGAGAGTGTCACGGGCGACGAGCTTCACAGGCGTTGGCCTTCTTCACAGGCTCCGGGCCTTTTCCAAAACGCGACAGCTTCACAGGCATTCGCCTTCTTCACAAGCTCCGGGCCTTTTCCAAAACGCGACAGCTTCACAGGCATTCGCCTTCTTCACAGGCTCCGGGCCTTTTCCAAAACGCGACGGCTTCACAGGCATTCGCCTTCTTCACAGGCTCCGGGCCTTTTCCAAAACACGATGGCTTCACACGCATTCGCCTTCTTCACATGCTCCGGGCCTTTTCCAAAACGCGACGGCTTCACAGGCATTCACCTTCTTCACAGGCTCCGGGCCTTTTCCAAAACGCGACGGCTTCATAGGCATTCGCCTTCTTCACACGCTCCGGGCCTTTTCCAAAACGCGACGGCTTCACAGGCATTCGCCTTCTTCACAAGCTCTGGGCCTTTTTAGGGGTAGAACCTCCGGAGGTGCTGGATATTCCATGCGTTCTGGACTGGCGCCCCCTCCTGAGTCTCCAAGCGCGCGAAGCCGGGCCTGGAAACATGAACAACTTTGAACGGGCCCTCCCACATGGGAGAGAGCTTGTGCAACCCCTCCCTGGAGAGAACCCGCCTGAGCACGAGGTCTCCTACCTCGAGAGTTCTGGGGCGGATGTTGCGGCAGTGATATCGCCGCAGTGCTTGTTGGTACCTCGCCACTCGCAGCGCGGTTTCTCGGCGACGTTCCTCCCCCAGCACGAGGTCCATCCCCCGCATGGTGTCCTGCTGCGCCTCGTCAAACGCCAGGACCCGCGCGGAGCGACGTCTGACCTCGTGAGGGAGGACCGCTTCGGATCCGTACACCAGGAAGAACGGGGTCTCTCCAGTCGGCTTGGTCGCGGTTGTGCGGATGGACCACAACACGGACTGAAGCTCGTCATACCAACCTCTGCCGCAGGCCTCCAGCTTCTTCTTGAACGTCCTGGTCTTGAGGCCCCTCAGGACCTCCGCGTTGGCTCGCTCGGCCTGGCCGTTGCTTCGGGGGTGCGCCACCGAAGCGTAGCATATCTGCGTTCCAAGGTTAGCACAGTATGTTTTGAAGAGGTTACTGGTGAACTGCGAACCGTTGTCCGTGATGATGCGGTTCGGCACCCCGAACCGGCTCACGATGCCCTTGATGAACTTGACCGCGGAGCCCGCGGGAATGGTGCGGACAGCCTCTGCTTCAGCCCACTTGGTGAACTTGTCCACGGCGACGTAGAGGTAGCGGTAGCCACCTGTCGCTCGAGGAAACTGGCCCAAAATGTCCAGCCCCCAGACTACGAATGGCCACGAAAGGGGTATAGTCTGCAGGCCCCCTGCTGGCTGATGGATCTGCTTGGCGTGGAGCTGGCAGGCCTCACAAGCTTTCACTAGTTCGACGGCATCATTGAGCGCAGTGGGCCAATAAAACCCACTATGGAACGCCTTGCCGACGAGGGTCCGTGATGATGAATGATGCCCACAGTCTCCGTTGTGTATATCTTCCAGCAGTTCCTTCCCTTGCTCCCTGGGGATGCAGTGCGGGGATACATCGTTTGGTCGCTTCCGGTAGAGCTCTCCATCCTTGATGCAGTATGCCGTGGCCTGGCGGGCCACTCGCTCCGCTTCCTCCTTCTCCGGCAGGGTCCCTTGTGTTAAGTAACTCCGGAGCTCCGTGATCCAACATCCCTCCTGAGGTTCCATCGTCAGGAGCAGGCGTGCTCCTGAGGCTGGGCCACAGGCCGGGGCTCCTGAGGTAGGTGGCTGGGGGAGCTCCTCGCGGGGCTGAGCCGTGTTTGATAATGACGGCAGGGCCGAGGGCTTGAAGAGCCGCTCCTCGAAAACGGCAGGCTCCTGAGGTAGCCGCCTGGATGCCCGTTTGGCGATGTCGTCAGCCTCCTGATTGGTGCCACGGGGCACATGCTGCAACTCCAACCCCCAGAACTGCTTCTCCATCCTGCGGACCTCCGCAAGGTAGGTCTCCATGTGCTCATCCTTCGGCTCGTACACCTTGTTGGAGAAATTGACAAGGAGCTGCGAATCGCCCTTGATGGTGAGGCGTTTCACCCCCAGGGCAGCTGCAGCCTTCAAGCCCGCTATTAATCCTTCATACTCCGCTATGTTGTTGGAGACCTTTTCACCTTGCTAGAAACAGAGCTGCACAGCGTAGTAGAGCTTGTCCTGTGTCGGGTGGTAGGTGCGACATATGCCAACGGGTGGCTTATCATTGTGGGAGCCAGTAAGACGTCGTCGGTGCCTGGAAACGGGATGAGGCGAAGACATGCACGCCGGCGAATCTTACCCAGCTTCGGGGCTCTCCGTGGAGATAACACACCTACTGCTGCTCTGCGGGGTCTTCGCATGATCACTAGATGAACAAGTAGCTACACGATGCTCCTTGAGCTGTTCGGCGAGAGGAGGAAGAAGGGCACAACTCGCTCTCTTCTCCTCCCTATGTGGTGTCTAAGACTAGCAGGGATCAACCCTTTTGCATGGGCGTCCCGGGGGGTTTATATAGGCCTACCCCCCGGGGGTACAATGGTAATCCGGCTGGGCGTGGGGCCCAGCCGTCTGTGTCTACACTCGCCGGCTTCTGCGCCGGCTGCTAGGGCCCGCCGGCTGGTGGGTCCCGCCGGCTGCCGGCTCCTTGGTCGACAGGCAGGCCCCACTGTCCAGGGCCCGGTCGGGGGCTGGTTACTGTTGCTCAATCCTGGTGACGAGGGCTTCGCCGAGGTGGGCGTGGCTACAGTGCCGCCATCCGGCGGGTGATCGCTGTAGCCTCACCGCGTCTTGTCTCCTTAATGGGGCGTCTCCTTCGAGGGAGGTGGCAAGCCGGCTATGGAGAGCCAGCTTTGTCTTGGGCCGACTGGGGGAGGCCTGGCCGCCTTCAGGTGTCTCTCTGCCCGAAGGGGCCCACTGCCCGTGGGCCGCACTGGCAGCCCGTCGTGGATGACATCAGGGTCAACATGGCAACAGTGCCACGCCGGACGGGTCATGGCCACCCGTACGGCGCACTGTGCCAGGCGTGCTCCGGGATTCGGGGGTGGCAGGCTTTACTGTAGCCACGCCCCGTCACATTGCCATTATGAGGACGCAGACTTCGAGGGTGCGATCTTAACCGCTTTGTGGGAGCCAGCCTCTAGGAGTCGGCCTTCTCACGGCCGGCTTCTCGGAGTCGGCCCTCCCGCGGCTTTCTTCATGAGGGCTGAAGTCGGGCCGCCTTCCGATAGTCAGCCAGGGGGACAGCCGGCAAGGGGAAGGCGGCCCCACATCTTGGATTCTTGAGGGCCGGATCGGCTCGTAATTTTTTCAGAAGGGCCAGGGGTGCCGGCTAGGCTACCCGTGGTCATTTACTCCGACATCCTGAGTGGGCGATATAAGCACCGCCCCAGCCCCAGCGCCATGCCTGGAGAACGCTCCATCGAAGTACATGACCCAGCCTTCTGGCGCCTCGCTTCCCAGGGAGAGGGACCGATCCTCGTCGGCCTTGAGGCCTGGTGCCTCCGTCCATTCTGCCACAAAATCCGCCAATGCTGCTCCCATGATGACTCTGGTCATGCTGAATTTGAGCTAAAACGCTTGCAGTTCTATGTTCCACTCAGCGACCCTTCCAGCTGAGTTAGGGCTCCTGAGCACTCTCTCCAGGGGGTATGACGAGACGACCTTGATGGGGTGACCCTGAAAATAGTGCCGCAGCTTGCGCGAGGCCACCAGCAGCGCGAGGAGGAGTTTCTGAGGCATGGGGTACCGTGCCCTCGCATCCCGCAACACCGTGCTGACGAAGTACACCGGGTGCTCTACGAGGTTGGGTGCATCAGTATCGGCGGCTCCCTTCGGGGACCACGGCGCCTCTTGAGGCGATGAGGCCTTCCGAGGCTGGCCATCTGGGGGAGGGGCCTCTTCCGCCTCTGATGCACTCTGCGGCGGCTGATCCTCCTCAGCCACGGTGGCGGTTTCTGTGGGTCTTCCTTGTTCCTGCTTTGCCTTGTTCTGAGCTGCTGTTGCGGTTTTGATTCGACGCTCCTCTCTAACCGCCACCTGGGCTGCGCTGGCGGAGTACGGAGTGGCGGCGAGGTAAAGCACCAGGGGCTCTTGAGGGCGCGGAGCCACCATGACCGGTGGGCTGGTCAGGTATCTCTTGAGATCCTGGAACGCCTTGTCGGCCTCTTCAGTCCACTCAAAGGGCCCCTTTTTCTTCATTAGCTGGAAGAAGGGCAGCGCTCGTTCCCCCAACTTGGAGATGAAGCGCCCTAGCATGGTCACGCGCCCAATGAGCTTCTGCATTTCTCTGAGGGTCTTCGGAGGGCTCATGTCTTCCACCGCCTTGACCTTTTCTGGGTTAGCCTCGGTGGGACACAAGGAAACCCAAGAGCTTTCCCGAGGGGACTCCAAACACACACTTCTCTGGGTTGAGCCGTAGGTTCACTTCGTTGAGGCTCGCGAAGGTTTCCTCCAGGTCTTGTATCAGGGTCCTGGCCTCCCGAGACTTTACCACAATGTCATCGACGTAAGCTTCAACATTCTTCCCGAGCTGCGGGCCCAAGGTGATGTGCATCAGCCGCTGAAAGGTCGCCCCAGCGTTACGCAGCCCGAACGGCATGCACGTGTAGCAGTACACCCCACACGGGGTTAGGAAGGCTGTCTTTTCGACGTCTTCTACCGCCATCTTGATCTGGTGATACCCAGAAAAGGCATCCAAGAAGCATAGCAGGTCGCATTCCGCGGTGGAATCGACGATTTGGTCGATGCGGGGAAGCCGGAACGGATCTTGCGGGCATGCTTTGTTGAGGTTGGTGAAGTCGACACACATGCGCTCCTTCCCTCCCTTCTTTGGCACAACGACAGGGTTGGCCAACCAATCCGGGTATCAGACCTCGCGAATGACCCCAGCGGCTTCTAATTTGCGGGTCTCTTGGACGATGAAGGCTTGCTTTTCTGTGAACTGCCACCTGGCCTTCTGCTTCACAGGGCGCACGTTGGGGCACACATTGAGGTGATGCTCGATTACTCTCCTAGGGATCCCTGCCAACTGGTCAGGCTCCCAAGCGAATACCTTCTTGTTTGCACGCAGGAACTCGACCAGGGCCTCCTCCTGCTCGGGTTCGAGGTTGGCGCCTATGGTGAAAGTGGCTTTGGTGGACCCGTCCTCATCGACGGGTATCTGCTTGGTTTCTTCCTTGTCCTGGGTGAACAATTGTTTCCTCTTGGCGGGCGCAGCCCCCTTGGGCTCGGGGGTCTCCAAGTCGGCGGGCCGCGCCGACGCCGCCGTCTTGAAGGCGAGCTTGAGCACCCGCAGCGCGTCTCCGGTGTCCCCGTGCACGGTGAGGACACCGCTGCTCCCGGGCATCTTCATGAGGTTGTACGCCGGGTACGTCGCGGCCATGAATTGGGCCGAAGCGGGCGACGCGCTGCTCATAGCGAGGCAGGTCATGGCGGTGGCGGAAGAGAAAACTCCGGTGCACCCCTACCTGGCGCGCCAAATGTTGGATTTCGGGTTCCGGCAGACCCTTGAGGTTCGAACACTGGGGTGCGCGTGGAGATTTCGCTTCTTACCTACCTGCACCCCTCCGCCTCGCTAAGATCTAAGCTATGGAAAGAACAACACAAGGGACACAGGGTTTATACTGGTTCGGGCCACCGTTGTGGTGTAATACCCTACTCCAGTGTGTGGCATGGTGGATTGCCTCTTGGGCTGATGATGATGAATGATACAAGGAAGAACAGCCTCGCGAGGGTCTGTTCTTGGCTGGGGTGATGAACTGCTGGGAGGAGTTCAGCCACCCTTCTCTCTCTCTCTCTCTCTGACCGAACCCCCTCTCTAAAGAACCTCCTTTTCCGAACCCCCCCATTGCTCTGTGGGTGGCTGGTCCTATTTATAGAGGCCCTGGTCCTCTTCCCAAATATCGAGCGGGAAGGGAGCCAACAATGGCGGGCTAATTTGAAGGGGGACAGCTAGTACTAGCTACCCTGATAAAAGTAGTCTTCGCCTGCACAAAGCTCTGGTGGTGATGCCGTCCTGGGCTCCACGATGACCTCCGTCTTGCAGTCTTCCTGGTCTTGGTCTTGTTGCACCGAAATGGCAACCTTTGCCTGATGCCTCGGTACTCCGCGGCTGCGCTTGCCCCCTTTGCACCAAAGAGGAAAGGAGGACACTGCGCGGGCTGGCACCCGCGTGGCGCCCTTGGTCGTCATGGCTTGCGTCACGGGCACCTCGTGAGGTACCCTGCCTTGATCTCTCCGCCCCCTCGTGAGCCAGCCTGGTGAGGCCGTGCCTGAGGAAGCTCCGTGTCATCCGCCCCGCGAGGCTTGGCCCCTCGTGAGGGTCTTGGGTCTGTGTTGATGAAGATGGGCCGTGTTGGGCCCTCTTTTGAGCCACGCCGCAGGCCGCAGGCAGGCAAGTCTGGGGACCCCCGTTCCCAGAACACCGACACCCGCCAAGCTGCTTCCCTTCCTGGTCCGCGCGCTTGAAGATGTCATAGACGGCCTTGGCCCCACGGCCAAGGCCAAGGCACGCGCCCTGTCTTCAGCGGCGCTGACGCGTGTCCTCAGCCACATCTACCTGCGCGACCCCAACGCCGACCTAACAGCCTGCTAGAGTCCGTGAGCGGCGACCTTGCCGCCGCTGCCACTGAGGCCATGAAAGGCCGAGCCGAAGCTTTGCTGGGGAGGTTCCGCGCCTTCAGCATCTTGCCCGGGCGTGGTGCCGCCAACTCCGTGGCCCCAGGAGCCGACGCCACTGGAGAGTGACCCCTTCGCGGCTTCTGTCCTATTTTTATTCCTGCAACATACACCATGCCTCGCGGAGGCGTTTAGACTTGTGTTTGACATCGTGAAACAATCTATGGCTTGTAATATTTGCTTTGAATTTCCTGGGATTTGCATTTTTCTCCCCTACTTGCTCGCGCTCTACGTCGGCAGGGCCCGGCCCCGCGCGTACCTCACCCAGCGTTAGCCCCAACCGGAATACAGGACGGGACTAAGGAGCGAGGGGCTATGTGGCAAGTTAGGCTCCTGATTCGCGATGCTCAGGAGTCCCCCTTGACGCACAAGCAACAAGTAGGAAAGGGGGGAACAAGGAGTGGATTGATCGTTCTGCGTCGGCAAGGCCCAGCCCTGCGTGTACCTCACCCAGCGTTAGCCCCGACCGGAAACCAGGATGGGACTAAGGAGTGAGGGGCTACGGGGCAAGTTAGGCTCCTGAGTCGCGATGCTCAGGAGTCCCCCTTGACGTTCAAACGGTTTTCCATACCTTGGCTCCGCTCGGGGAGGGGCGCGTGACGACCAGGTCCGAGGGACCTTGCTGGGTGGCGTGTGCTCGGGCGAGGCCCGGGCGTAGCCCCCGTGTCCAGCCCCCTCGCGCGGCGCTCACAGAGGAGTCGTTGCGATGGTGCCGGACACTGAGCTCTGGGCTCCCTGAGGTTGGTACGGCCGGAGGCCGCCCTCAGTTGTTTATCACCAGCGGAGCATAGCGCTTCCATATGTGTACGGGCATAGCCGCTCCTCGGCAGTGTCGTCAGCCAGTGCGGAGCATGGTGCTTCCACTGGTACGTGGGAGGGGGATCCCTTCCAGGAGGAGCCCCCGGGGCGTGTACAGCCCCGCCCTGACACGTGGCCGGCACGGTAGGGCTAAGAGAGCTGTATCTGGGCACTCGTGAGCCAGCGCCGGACTTACGAGGCCCTACCTCGAGGCGGGTTGCGCCTGGCTCTGGGCCTTTATCAATGGTGTGTTCCTGCAGGGTGGTTAGAATGCAAATGCTCTACGTCCTCAGGTCCTGGCCCTCGAGCGAGCTCAGCCGCCGCTGGTACGACAGGTCGCAATGTCGTGGGTCAAGGCCAGGGGGTGAGGGCTGGAGAGCTAGTAGGAGCCCATGAGTCGCGATTCTCAGGTACCCCCGCTTTTAACGTGCAAGCGCTTTGCATGAAAGCAGAGAAGTCCGTGATAAGCAGCAAGTGATAATTGAGCGCGAAAGAGCAAATTCATTTTAAGTAGATGCGGGAAAAGCAAACGCTGCAGGGCCAGGCCCGAGCAACTTGGGGATGATGCAGCCCGAGGGGCACCCCCAACAAGGTAAGTAAAGAGCATAAGCAAACGGATACATGCCGCAGGGACAGACCCACGCGACCTGGGAATAATGTGGCCCTGTGGGCGCTCCCAGCTAAAAACGGATCTTAGAAATATGTCACCTGGTGTCGTTGAAGATGGAGTGATGCTGAAGAAGCGGGCGATGCGCGATGAAGACGCCAACCCTCACGAGCCCCCAAGCCCAGGAACCTCGGGAGGCTCCGGGGGCACAGGTGGGTCTCCGAGAGCCATCTCCATCTCCGCCAGGGCCGCACGATGCCTGACCTCCTGAGCCTCCAGAATGCTCCTCAGCAAGCGCTGATGAGCGGCGATCACGTTCGGCTGGCCGAAAGGCATGGGAACGTAGCTGTGAGGTGGACCCTCGCAGCACCCCACGCGCGAAGGCCATAGGCGTTCCTAAGACGCGGCTTGGTTGAGCCCCGGCACGTCGACGCAGACACACAGCCCACCATCCTCGCCTGGATGTGGGGCCATGGCAGGCAAGCGGCGGCTGCCGCGCATGACTCTCGATTCCTGTAGCTCCTGAGTGTTGCTTGCGATGAACTCTTGAGGGTTTGGTCTTCCTTGCCTTGTACCTTCCTGAGGGAAACATGCCTGGAAGCGCCTCCCTCGCGACCTTGGCAAAGTCGGTGGCTCTCCAAGAAAGAGCCCCTGAGCCCTGCCTAAGGAGGGCGCCGGGCACGCCTTCCTATGCGAGAGAGGGTGGCGCTCCCTGATTGGGCGCAGATCCTAACCCAACACCTCCGGAGGCGCCCGCCTCCTGATGGCTTGGGCCAGGCGAAGCCTTCTTCTTCTTGGAGGTCGCCTCGGGAAGTCTTCCGTTTCTGCAGTCCGGGTCTTCGATTGCTGCGGCCTGGAACGCGCACTCAAGTGAACATACTGCGTCCCATTCTTCACAGGGTACGGTGATGACTCCACCGCTTCCTGGCATCTTGAGGACATTGTGTCCATGGTGAGTCACTGCCATGAACTTGGCCAGGGCTGGGTACCCGAGGATGGCGTTGTATGGCAGACGGATGTGGGCGACGTCGAAGTCGTTGAGCTCGGTGCGGTAGTTGTTGCGCTACCCGAAGGTGACTGGAAGGCGAACCTGCCCTATCAGAACAGTGGAACCATCAGTGATTCCTGAGAAGGGTTTGGTTGGCTGAAGCTAATCGTACGACACTTAGAGATTGTCGAACGTCTCGACAGACAGGACGTTGAGTCCTGCTCCGCCGTCAATGAGGGTCCTGGTGACCTGCACGTTGCCGATGACTGGGGAGCAAAGCATCGGGAGGACTACGACCATTGCCGCGCACTTGAGCTGATCTACTGAGCTGAACGTCATAGCGCACGCGGACCACCTGAGAGGCCGCGTGGCCTCAAGCTTGGGGAGGACTGCATTCACCTCGGGAGCAAACTACTTGAAGATACGCTGTGAGGCTGGGGCTTGCACGCTACCCAAGATGCAAGCAATTGCGCACAGCTCCTAGAAGCCCCCAGCCCCTTGTCCTGATGTTGGTCTTCGTTCCTCCATGGTGGTGGCTACAGAGGAGGAAGGCCTGCGTTGCCGCGCGGACGATCCTCGCGAAGCTGATCTCTCCAGCCTCCCTCGCGAGGCTAGTCCTGCCAGTGATCCTCGCGAGGTCGGTCACGCCACCCTTGGCGGGGGCCATGATCTTCCCATCGTCCGCCACCTCTTCCTCCTCCTCGGCCATAGCCCCTGTCGTTGCGCTCGGGGCGCCGGCCGACACGTCCATCTCTCACGACCCTGAGCTCTTGACATTCGTTGGTGTTGTGGGTGTGGAGGTCATGGTACACGCAATACCGGCTGCCCTTGGATGACTCGGGCTGATCCCTGCCTCGCTTGGTGTCTGGCTCCGCTGCAAGCACGACAGCCCCCTTGCGCTTCACGTCCTTGGTATTGGGCTTCTTCTCTTCCGGGTCAGCAGCCGGGAGTTCGAGGAGTGAAAGGCGCCCTTCCTCAGCCCTGGCGCACTTGGTCGCCAAGTTGAACAGCTCTAGGGATGTGCACAGGTGTTCATGAATTACTAGCTCCTCCTTCATCTTGACGTCGCGTACGCCATCGGAGAAGGCCGAGATGATGGCTTCTTCAGTCACCTTGGGGATCTTGAGGTGAGCATTGTTGAAGAGCTGGATGTATTTCTGCAGGGTTTCCCCTTGATGCTGCTTGATGCGGCGTAGATCGCTCACAGCCGGGGGCCGGTCGCGAGTGCCCTGGAAGTTGGCGATGAAGCGAGTGCGCATCTCGTCCCAGGAGGAGATTGTGCCAGGAGGCAGGTTCAGGAGCCAGGTGCGGGCCCCGTCCTTGAGCGCCATGGGAAACCAGTTCGCCATGACCCTTTCGTCTCCGTTGGCGGCTTCGATGCATAGCTCGTAGAGCTGCAGGAACTCCGCCGGGTCCGTCATGCCATCGTAGCGAGGGGGCAGGTCAGGCTTGAACTTGCCTGGCCATGTGACGCCGCGTAGCTTGGGGTGAGGGCACGACAGCCTGCTGTGGCCACCGGTGCCTTTTGCTGGTACTGGGCTTGCTCCTAGGGATTACCGCGCGCCGCCGCTTGGAACAGAGCGGGGTCTTCGCGTGGAGGTGCAGGAACGCGATCTTTGCGCGCCGGCGCTGGGAGCGCGCGAGCACCTTCTTGGGGACGAGGGATCTTTTGGCAGCTCCTTTCTTGCTACGCAGGCGCCGGACGCGGAGGGTCTCGCCCTGGGGCTGCGCGCCTTGGAGCCAGGGCGCCTCCTTGGGGAGGAGGTGGTGGAGGCACCTCCTGATCCTCGCCTCCTACGCGGAATGGAGGGCGAGGCAGCGAGAGGGACGGCAAGGGGGAGCCCCCTATGGTGCTGACGAGCTCGGTGATGCGGGCGAGCCAGTCTTCGTAGAGGTCGTCGACGGGGCGGTAGTGCAAGAGCTCTCTTGCCAGGAGCAGTGCGGCGTGCGCGTCCGTGGGGGCGCGACAGGCGTGGGACAACGAAGCGGCTGGAGTCAGCGACGGTGTGGCGGTGCGGCCTTCCCGCCGTACCAAAGGATGCTGAGATGAGGCCTGCTGCTCATTCCCCGCCGAGCCGGTGGTGGCGTTGGCGGCTGGCAACGGGGAACGACGAGGGCGTCCGCCAACGGGCGCAGTCTGGGTGATGCGGGTGGCGAGAGCAGCCCGGCGCTCAGCGCGAGCCCGACGAGCGTCAGCCATGGACACGACAGAAGATCACACGTGAACAGCGGAAGAAAGATTCTGGCACACCCCTACCTGGTGCACCAAATGCCGGATTTCGGGTTCCCGCAGACCCTTGAGGTTCGAACACTGGGGTGTGTGCGGAGATCTCTCCCCTACCGATCTACGTCCAATCTCCTCGCGTGAACTAAGCTGGAAACAACGAACAACACAAGGGACACGAGGTTTATACTGGTTCGGGCCACCGTTGTGGTGTAATACCCTACTCCAATGTGTGGTGTGGTGGATTGCCTTAGGGGCTGATGATGAACAGTACAAAGGGAAGAACAGCATCGCGAGAGGTGTTCTTGAGCTGGTGCGATGAACCGCTAGGGCAAGTTTAGTCGCCTCTCTCTCTCTCTACTAGGGCTCTACCAGATTTTTGGCTCTCTCCTACTCTGTGGTGGCTAGCTCTATTTATAGAGGCCCTGGGCCTCTCCCCAAATAATGAGCGGGAAGGGCGCCAACAATTGGCCATTTTGAAGGGGAACATATAGTACAAGTTATCCGGACCAAAGGTGGTCTTCGGCTGCCAAAAGCACTGGTGATGACGCCGTCTTGGGCTCCACGGTGACCTCCGTCCTGCCGCTCCGCTGGTCTTGGCCTTGTTGCACCGGAATGGTAACCTTTGCCCAATTCCTCGGCCTGTGCTTGCCCCCTTTGCACGAAAGGGGAAACAAGGACACTGCGCAAGTCGGCGCCCGCCTGGTCTCGACCGTCATGGCTTGCATCACGGGTTCCTCGCGAGGTATCCCCGCCTTGATCTCTCCGCCTCCTCGCGAGCCTACCGGATGAGGCTGCCTCTGAGGAAGCTTCCTGTCGTCCGCCCCGCGATGCTTGGCCCCTCGCGAGGGTCTCGAGCTTGAGCTGATGAAGATGGGCCACGCTGGGCCCCCACTTGAGCCATGCCGCAGGCCGCAGGCAGGCAAGTCTGGGGACCCCCATTCCCAGAATGCCAACAGATTTGGTTTCTTATGTCCAAGGTGAAGGCGAGTCAACCACCAATTCGGTGCGCCGGGTCTCAACTATCATACACTCATCAGATAATATCAACGTCGGCTCAGCAGTTTTAATGTTGGAGAAAAATTGCCGTTTCCTCCCTCTTAAACAGAAGCTTGGGCGACTTAAGCGCCATTGCGGTGACATGGGGGAACTCATGGCAGCCCTTGTCAAGTATGCCAACTCTGATAGTACCAAGGACCCCAAGTCTGATGACGAAAGTACGGGCAAGGGAAAGAAGAGTAGCGGCATGAAGGGACAGGAGTACAACCCGACCAGTCAGGGTGGTAACGGTAAGCGCAGAGCTGATAGAAATTTAGACTTCGTGGCCAACACTGGTGTGTGGAATAATAACTAGCGTCACAAGGGGAGGTCGGCTCAGTCTGGAGGGGGAAAATTAGACCTCGAGGCAATAATGAATCAGCCATGTCTGAGGCACGGAACACAGGAGAGGCCATCTGCCCATTTGTGGAAGGATTGTTTTATCATGAAAGAGTTCAAGAATTCCCATCTTTTTCAGAATAACCATGGCCCGAATGGTGGTTCAGGATCCGGCTCCCATGGTCCGGGTCATGGAGGTGGCGTTTCGAGTTCTGGTTTTCAAGGCCAAGGCAATCAGGGCGGTTACAATCAACAGAATAATCAGGGGAATCAGCAGTAGTATGGTTATTAGAGTAACCCGAAACAATTGAATAGTGGGCAGTACCACATCTTCACCACGAGTTTATGTAAGCGGGATCAGAATCTCCATAAAATGGCAGTGAACGCCGTTGAGCCGGCGGTGCCCCGTTACTTGCGATGGTTTGAACACCCTATTCTCTGGAGCCGTGAGGATCACCAGCACCGGGTTGATAATCCGGGTCACTTGGCGCTGGTCGTGGCACCTCAGGTTGGAGGATACAAGTTCACTAAAGTACTCATGGATGGACGTAGCAGCATCAATATCCTCTACTATGAAACTTTTCGTCGCATGGGATTGACCGACAAAAATCTTAAGCCGTCAAACACTGTTTTTCATAGTGTGGTGCCTGGTATAAGTCGGCATATCTAGTAGGTAAGATATCTTTGGAGGTTGCCTTTGGGGATGAGTATGATTCTAGGTCTGAGACGCTAACCTTCAAAGTGGTTAAAATTAAGAGCCCTTATCATGCTCTGTTTGGACGGCCGTCTTACTCTAAATTCATGTCAAGGCCTTGTTATGTTTACTTACAGCTTAAGATGCCGGGTCACAGGGGCACTATCACAGTGCATGGAAGTCGCAAGGTAGCCTTGGAGTGTGAAGAAGGAGATGCCGCTTATGCTGAATCTTCCTGTGCAATAGAAGAGTTGAAATTTTACAGGGATAATGTTGACCCGGCGGATATGACATCTTCGAAGAAGCCAACCACGGAGCATGACCCCTTGTTGAAGTTTAAGTCGGCAGATGACACTAAGCTAGTTGATTTTGTTCCTGGTGACTCATCCAAGAAGTTCAGCATCCGTGCTAATCTAGATCCAAAATAGGAAAGCGCGCTCATCGCTTCCATCCGTGAGAACCGGGACATCTTTGAATGGAAGCCTTTAGATATGCCAGGCGTCCCGAGGGAACTCGCTGAGCACACTCTCAATATTGATCCAAATTTTAAACTGGTCAAGCAATTCCTTCGCCATTTCAATGAAGAGAGGCGTAAGGGTATTGGTGAGGAGGTGGCCCGGCTCTTGGCGACTGGGTTCATTGTTGAAGTTTTTCATCCTGAGTGGTTGGCTAACCCGGTGTTGGTGCTTAAGAAAAATGGCATCTGGCTCATGTGTGTGGACTATACGGACTTAAATAAGGCTTGTCCGGCCGATCCCTTTGCTCTCCCCTGTATTGACCAGATTATTGATGCTACGGCAGGTTGTGAGCATTTGAGTTTTTTGGATGCTTATTCTAGTTATCATCAGATCAAGACGTTAGTTAAGGACCAGGAGAAAACAGCTTTCATCACTCCCTTTGAAGCCTTCTGTTACGTGTCTATGCCTTTTGGGCTCAAGAGCGCCCAGGCGACTTACCAGCGGTGCGTGCAGAATTGTCTTCATGATCAAATTGGGCGCAATGTTCATGCCTACGTGGATGATATTGTGGTAAAATCCAGGAAGAAAGAAGCCTTGATAGATGATTTGAAGGAGACCTTTGATAATCTCCGGGTCTACAAGATGATGCTTAACCTGGCCAAGTGTGTCTTTGGTGTGCCAGCAGGCAAGCTCTTGGGTTTTCTGGTTTCAGAACGAGGTATTGAAGCTAACCCGGAGAGGATAAAGGCTATCACCTCCCTGGCTAAGCCGATGTGTATCAATGATGTTCAACGTTTGGCGGGTTGTATTGCAGCCTTAAGCCGGTTCATGAGCCGGTTGGGTGAGAAGGCCATCCCTCTTTATCAGATGATGAAGAAGACAGATCATTTTGTTTGGAGTGATGCTGCTAATCAGGCATTTGAGGCCTTGAAGAAACAGTTGGCTGAGCCGCTGGTTCTTGCTGCTCCCATTGATAAGGAGCCTTTGTTGTTATATATAGCTAAGCCGTCAGTGTAGCCATTGTGGTGGAAAGGAAGGAATCAGACAAGGAGCATCCGGTTCAGCGGTCGGTTTACTACATCAGTGAGGTGCTTATTGAGTCCAAGCAGAGGTATCCACATTGGCAGAAGCTTGTATATGGGGTGTTCATGGCTAGCCGGAAGCTCAAGCAGTACATTCTGGGTCATCCCATCACTGTGGTTAGTTCTGCTCCTCTAGGAGATATTATTCAAAACAGAGAATCCACAGGTCGGGTAGCCAAGTGGGCCATTGAGCTTAGACCCCATGGTTTGAAGTGCATGCCTTGCACAACCATCAAGTCTCAAGCACTTGTGGATTTTATCAATGATTGGACAGAGTTGCAGATGCCCGAGGAGAAGCCAGATAGCACATATTGGACTATTCACTTTGATGGATCTAGGTAGTTGGAGGGCTCGGGGGCTGGAGTTGTCTTGACTTCCCCGCGAGGTGATAAATTTTCTTACGTTCTCCGGTTGATGTTCCCTTGTACTAACAATGCAGCTGAGTATGAGGCCTTGCTCCATGGTCTTCGGATGGCTAAGGAGATGAACTTAAGTCGGGTGAGGTGTTTTGGTGACTCAGACCTAGTGGCCCAACAAGTTTCTGGTACTTGGGATTTCAAGGATCCACTCATGGCGGCTTATCGCCGAGAGGTTGATGCTATCGCTCGCCATTTCAAAGGTTATCAAGTGGAACATGTTGATCACAGGAAAAATGAGGCGGCTGATGCTTTGAGCTGGTTAGGGTCCCATCATAAGCCGGTGCCACCTAACACCTTCCTGGATATTCTGCATAACCCTTCAGTCAAATTGCCTACAAAGGAAGATTTAGCTATTCCTGACCCGGAAGCACAATTAGTGGCGTCTCTTCATGTTATTCCTAATTGGACAGTTTCATACTTGGCTTATATGACCTGGGGCGAGTTACCTGAGGATAAAACTTTGGCCAGGCAGATAACCCGGCGGTCTAATTCAATGACCATTTTCAATGGAGAGTTGCATCATCGCAGTCTCACAGGGACGTTCCAACGTTGTGTGTCTCCTGAAGAAGGCTATGAGATTCTGCAAGAGATTCATGAAGGAGATTGTGGTCATCATGCAAGTTCTAATTCTCGTGTAGCCAAGGCTTTCCGTCATGGGTTTTATTGGCTGACGGCTCATGCTGATGTTGAGGATTTAGTCAGTAAATGTGATGGTTGTTAGAAGTTCTCATGACGAGCTCATGTGCCGGCTCAAGAATTGAGGATGATTCCAATTGCTTGGCCATTTGTAACCTGGGGGCTTGATATGGTTGGGCCTTTCAAAAGGTCCAAGGATAGAAAGACCCACCTTTTGGTGGCGGTTGACAAATTTACAAAGTGGGTTGAAGCAGAACCAATTAGTAAGTGTGACGTAGAGACGGTGGTTCAATTCATCAAAAAGGTGATCTTCCGGTTTGGTTTTCACCATAGCATCATAACTGATAATGGCACTAATCTGCCCAAGGGTGCTATGGAAGAGTTTTGTGAGAGAGAGCATATTCGACTTAACATATCATCAATGGCTCAACCCCAGTCCAATGGTCAAGCTGAAAGAGCCAATCAAGAGATTCTACAAGGCATCAAGCCCCGGCTTATGGTCCCTTTGCAAAGGACGTCGGGTTGTTGGGTGGAGGAGTTACCCTTAGTGTTATGGAGTATCAATACTACCCCCAACAGATCTACGGGTTACACACCTTTCTTCATGGTTTACGGAGCAGAGGCGGTTCTCCCTAGTGACATCCGTCACGATTCGCCCCGTGTGGCGGCCTATGTTGAAGCTGATAATGAAAAAGCACGTCAGGATGCACTTGACCTGTTGGATGAGGAGCGTGGCCTTGCGGCGGCTCGTTCGGCAATTTACCAGCAAGATCTGCGCAGTTATCACAGCCGCCGGGTTAAAACCAGAACCTTCCAAGAAGGCGACTTGGCGCTCTAGCTTATCCAGGATCAGACCGATATGCATAAACTATCCCCACCTTTGGAAGGGCCTTTTGTGGTCAGCAAGAATCTGAATAATGGGTACTATCTTATCGATGTTCGAGACCACAAGGACTCATGCACATCGGAGGAGGAGACTCGTCGGGCGTGGAATATCGCTCATCTTCGGCCTTACTATACTTGAGCCGCCGGCTCTTGTGATGTACATATCTTGATGATGTATATATTATAATGAAAATAATAAATCCGGCATCCCTGATAATTCAGGGCCTCTGTCGTTTCATTTCTTCAAAAACGAGTCTTTATTGTCATTTCATATGATCATTTAAGAGGCTTGATGCCCAAGTTACAGGGACCAAAGAGCGTTTGATGCACAACACAGGTCAAACATAGGTAGCCGTTGAGCACAGCTCAGAAACATATCACTTGGGGGCTTCCTGTTCAATGAACATAGATATATTCACCCTTTTGATTGGCCTGGACGCCAGGTGTATTCACCAAAAATCCGGGTTATCCGGCCTGTATGCAAGATGCTCCTCGACCAAGTAATCCTGGATGACCCGCTCTGTTCTTAACAAGTCAATCTTTTAAATGAGACCCTGAACTTGTCAAGGTTAAAACATTGATTGGGTCATGAGAGATCCGGCTTACGGAAATCAAGGATAAGCTCAGGATATTAAGCCGCCTTCCTGGAACCTTGGTAAAACCGGCCTATTTTGCACGATGCTACTCCAACCCCACATACTCTTGATAAGTCAATCTTTTAACAAGACCCTGAATTTATCCAGGTTAAAATGTCGATTGGGTCATGTGAGAGCCAGCTAACAAAAGGGTGGATACTCCAGTGGCTATCATGCTAGTTTCATTGAAGTAGAAAATTTTGGATCGGCGACCTATGAAAGCCTCATTTTTTCTGGATTTTCTATTCATCTTGGATTTATGTTGCCCCCTTTTTTCTTACCATATAGTTTTTACAGGTCGGGCCAAGCAGCCCTGACTATGTCTCATATTTGGGATGTTACCCCCTGCCCTGGTTATGGACTTTTATGGTCACCAGTGGATTTATACTGGGCATCATGAACCGCCCCGCGGTAAACCGCCAGGGCCCTTGTGATCTGCTTGTGTGCAGGACAAAGGGATAAACAAACTGGTCTATATGAGGATATCATAAACATAAGTTGTGTATCTTAAACTGGCGGATCAGCGGTATCATGCAAAATAAAAACATGCACGATGGCATGGCAGATCAAGAGTTCAACTAGCCTATTACAAGGCATCTGATGGCCCAATGAAGATAGTGTTTTGGAGATGTCAACACAGCAAAGCATTTTGCTTGATAAGCCAGCTCATGACCGTTGGCGGGTTGAAGCCTCCGGGTCATCATGTGCTTCTTCTTCATCTTCAGCTCCTTGCTTATCCATCAGCTGGAAGTCAGGCGTAGCCCAATCGATACCAGTCAATGCTCTAAACATGGCCTCGTCATCAATAAGGTTTGATGGATCAATGTCGGGAGCGAAGGTATGCTTACGAATTGGCAGGATGAGATCTATTACCTGATGAATCAGCGCCTTCACCTTCTTATTATCAGCATCATAAGACGCCTGATATTGTGATAGCTTGGTCTCTTTAGCCAGCCGGGTTGCCAATGGATGCATTGATTTTACTATATCTGCAAAATCATTTGCACTGAAGGGTGTCCCATCTTCGTTTACACTTGGGCAACCATTGGCCAGATCCTCCAGGTCAAGATCTACTTGTCATGCTTTAGCCTGGCTTAGGGCAGTTAAAGCGCCGGCTCTGGCAGAGGCTCGTTTTAGATCTTCAATCCTCTCGGGCACTAGTGATTTCCAATGTCTCCTTGATAAGAGCAGACGACAATTTTTTGTGGAGAGCAGCAGCAATGGTCCACTGAGCACCAGTATATAATTGGTCTACTAGAGTGTAGACAGCCTTCAACCGGACGCGCATGTCTGAGCCCAAATTGATGCTTCAAGAGCCTGTATCAATTTATTTATTGATAAGCCATCACAGTTCATAGCAGATTCAATGGGATAAATGGAATCGGGATTAATACTTACCGAAGATAGCAAGTGACATGTTGTTGATTTGCTGACTTAAGCCAGACAATTCATCAGTCACCGGCTTAAGAGCAGCTTCAGCTTCTTCTACTCTTTTTAGTAGAGCTGCCTTTTCAGTTTCCCAGCTATCTTTGTCAGCACTGAAGGTCTGCTTGAGCAGCTCAATGTTTCCCAAAGAAGTCATCAATTTTGATTGGGCCTTGGATGTTTCAGATTGTTGAGTCTTTATGGTGGCCTTCAGATCATTGAGCTGTGAGTCCTTCTCAGTCAGTTCAGCCTGTGATATAAGCACACACAGACAAGATTACAATCACGATTACTCTTTGAAAGGACAATACAAGTATTATTCTTGGCACTTGGGGGCTAATGCATATTGCTCTTTTTTTAACACAATGTTTTCAAAGTCCCAAGCACAATACAAGTATTATCCTTGGCACTTGGGGGCTAGTGCCTATTGCTTTGTTCCAAGACAAATTTATGACCCAGACAAATGAGTTAATCCAGTTTATAAAGACTACAAATTAGGGTTGTTGATTTTAAATAGGACGATTAGTCCTGGCTTATTCATCACTAAGTAAGCCGGCCCTTGGGGGCTACAGATGCACTATTGGTTCTTATTAGTTAAAGTCCCGGCTTAACATACTTATTAAGCCGACCCTTGGGGGCTACACACGCAAAGTTGAAGTACTGATATTACAAGTCCCGGTTCATATTGAAAGTATAAACCGGCCCTTGGGGCTACTGGATTTGATCTAGGCAAATATTGAAGTTTTA
Organism: Triticum dicoccoides; assembly: GCF_002162155.2. Classification (NCBI taxonomy): domain Eukaryota; kingdom Viridiplantae; phylum Streptophyta; class Magnoliopsida; order Poales; family Poaceae; genus Triticum; species Triticum dicoccoides. The sequence goes on along the minus strand of NC_041390.1, from coordinate 523,968,954 downwards.
CAGTACATTCTATTCTATCACGTCCAATAAACTTGGCGGCTAAGGGAAGTATCACTACAAAAAAATACACTTCCGTGATGATACGTGTTTGTCACAGTAGGTCATGTTTTTTGTCATGCATGTACATCCATGACGATTTTATGACAGAATCAAGATAGTCATACATGTGCTGTCGTAGAAGTGTTCCATAACATTACCAAAATTATCATCACGGAAGTGTCCACTTCCATGACGATAAATCGCGCGTCACAGAAGTGCTTTCGTCAAGGGTGACCGACATGTGGCATCCACCATAATGGAACGTCGTTAAGCTATCGGCTTGGGTTTTGGATCCGATAACCCGTTAACAGCCCCAACCAATGGGAAATTTCCATGTGTAACATTCTTATTGGCCGCAGGAAACACGTGTCAGCTCGTCAGTGGGTCAGATAGGCACCTATGATATGTCGACACATGCCACGGCCCACCACTGGCCCATTTAGCTTACAAAGCCGGCCCGTTTGACTTGGTCAAAAGTTAACGGGCTGGCCCATGAAAAGCCTGTTAACGGTCTCTTCACAAATAGCCCATTTTACGGCCCGTTAACTTACGGCCCGTTAGGCCCTAAAGGAAATCGGCCCAACAACGTCATGTGGGCCGTTGAATATAACACCAGCACATTTAACTTTCGGCCCATGTATGGCTCACGGTGTCTTTCGGCCCATATGAGGCCTTCTTATCTTTCGGCCCTTTACAGGCCCACGGTGACTCTAGCCCATAATGAACAATAATTTTCTGTATACTCGTTAACGGCCCGTGATTTACATGGGCCATTTCCAGCCTGTGTTAGCTTTCGGCCTATTAACGGCCCATACATTCTTGGTCTCCTTTTCGGCCCTCAATTACTTCCGGCCCATTACTGGCCTGTTACCCTAATGGGCCGAATTTGGCCCATGGCAAGAGTCGGCCCATTTCTGGCATGTTAACCCGTTGCGCCGTTTCCAGCCCGTCCTATATTCTGGCCCATTAACGACCCGTTACGCCTGTGACAGAATTAAGCTTTTGCTGTCCTACGGCCTGTTAACGGCCTGTTACTGTGCTGGGCCGATACCAATTACGCCCGATTACGGCCCATGTAGACCCATTTATCCGACGGCCCGAGGCCCACTGATTACAGACCCATTTATCGACGGCCCGTAGGAGACCCATGGATCCTACGGCCCGTATATGGCCCATGGTAGTTGCGGCCACTAGCAAACCAGGGGAAAAAAGACTAGGAAATAAATAAGGCCGAAACTAACGCTAGGCTATTAAGGCGATTGCACAGATTACATCCACTCGGCATCAAAGATCGCCACGAGTGCAAATATAGGGAACACCCTACACTGTACAAAAATGGCTTGCTGTTTTCTTCAGTCGGTGGCTGCACATTAAGAATAAATTTTGTATCGCACCAAAACAAATTACAACTATATAACAAAAGGAAGGTTGGCATAAAACTTAACAGTCTAGCAGATAAATGCACCACCAGAAGTTCAGAAGCTCAGTTCATTTGACCTGACTGTTACGTTTTCATGTTGTATTATCCGATGGAGCACCATAACCCTCGCCTTCATTTCCCCTAGGCTCCTGAACAACATAGCAAATGTCTGATAGTATGGTTTGAAAACCATGCATATCTTGACGACATCGAGCAATGTTTCTCCTTGTTTCACAAAGGGTCTCTGTTAGGGAATGGACTTGTGTCTGGAGCGCAGATACAACATTGCTTTGAGCTAGCATATCTTGATCATGAGGCAGTTTGGGCGATATTGCCTTAACAGCCAACCCAGTATTACGCAGGAATGTGCTTTTGGCACTGTTAGTGGACAGGTACTGACCCACTGCAGCAAGAGCTGACATTGCGGTTATAGTTGCCTCACCACCTTCAGAAGGTGGCGGTTCCACCATTTTTTCCATAGCTCGCTGAAAAGTTGAGGTTTTACATTAGTAGTACCAGAACAGAAGATATTAAGGAGGCAGCAAAACCAAACAAAATAGCTTTAGTCTATATACAGAACTTATTCTGGTGAACCCATGTAAAATATTAGTTGTATTTTATTGCAAAGTACATAATAAAACCAGGTTCCAAACATATGACCATGTACCATCGCTAATGTATTATCTATTTCTTCACATTGTATTGAGGGCTAAGGATAAAGAGACAAAGTTTATAATACGGTAAGCATAGTATGACATCATTCATATCACAAAACAACTGAGAACAGATAGACAGGCAATTGTAACATTGTGTGGGCAAGTCCAACACGGAACTAGATTACGGGTCAAGATTAAAGGAACATCACTCCTCTCTTTTAAACCTTGTAAGGTGCAATGATACGCTAAGATAATTGTGTATAAAATTGAAAAGAGTAATAGACATTGGCTGCAAACCATGCAGTTCAAGGCACAAGTCAGAGTAAGTAGTAGTTAAAAGGCATGAGGATTAAGGACTTACAATAGCGGCTTTGACTGGTGTAGTCATGCCCTTCTTCTTGCTGGTGTGACAGTCCTTGAAGATTTCCACATCATTTGGTTCATGTACTTTTTGGTCCTTGCGGGCTTTCCTCTGCATTTTGAACAAGTCAATATAGATCTAATAATATGGTATAGCGAAAAGAGTGAAACATCAGCTAATTACAAGAGCCTCACAGTGTGCAATATAGCTACGAGATCCTGTCATCTGTTGGAATTTCACTTTTGTATGGTTGGCCTTGTTCTTTGAACAGTTCACCTACAAGAAGATAGATTTGTGTGGCACATGCGTAAATAGGACTTCAACATGTGATCTGATCACATATATATAATGTACCTAATACTTCGGATCAGACCAGTGTTTAACAAGGCCCCTCCAGTCTTCATCCGATATATTTTCCACTGGCGATGTTTGGGAAAGTTCACTGTTAGCCTTGCCTTCAAAGTGAGTTTTCCTCAAATTATACCGATACTATCGCAGAGAAGACTTGAAAACATGGGTGCAAGCTTGTCTGGTTGCATCATCTTGGCTATGCAACTTGAACCTCATCTGTTGAAAATTATGGGAGTCTCATTATCAGCAACCTAGAAAGTATGGGACAGAGCAAGACAATATTACTAGTTTCCATACATAACCATACTTACAGATAAATGGTCGAGGAAGGTGTTGAACTGGGTTTCGTCTTTGTCATTCCTGTACTGAATCCATGTTGGGAGGATACGTACATGACACCTAACGGCAACCGCTGCCTCTGATACTAACTTGGCTGACTCTGTAGCATCACGTGGCCTTTTTAAACCTGCCTCAAAACGGATCTCCATTCTTCCTCCTCTAGATTTAGTTAACCTATCGAGCATTATCCCTGATGTTTGTTTCCTCTTGCGCCTAGGTTCTAGTCCAACAACGAACATAGGAAGTGTTAGTGTACATCACTGTGAGACTACATATAAAGAAGCATGCAACTGTAACTTGACTCCAGCAACTACCTTCTTGCTGTTGAAGCTCACAAGGTTCATCTGATATTGCCAACTCGTCTTGTGTCAAGAGTGCTTGGGAAGTAGTGTCAGGTGGCAAGGGAGCTTGGGAACATGCTGCTAGATCAGTTGACGCACGAGTAAGTCATGCACCTGGTAGTACTGTGGTAGGTGTTGCAAGAACTAGGGTTGTCTCTGCTTGTTTGGTGGCAGCTATTTGTTTCTGTTTGGCTTTTTTTGCAACTCGTGTAGCATGGGATGCCGTGTTTGTAGAATTTTCCGCTGGACTTTGACCTTCTATTGCACCATCAGTACCAGCAGAATCTGCATGATTCATCCGCTTCTCATTCCCTGCCATTCTGTGTTTCTTCCTCTTTCTCTGTGCCATGTTAAGTCAAGCCGACAAGAAAAATGAATAGCAATTTAGTTCTTCAGAACAAATTGATGCGTGATGCAGACTAACTGAACTTTGATGTTAGACAACCACATGATAGGAGGATGTAATATGTATGAAAAATAGGACGGAAGAGATAACCAGAACTATGATGTGTAAACTAAGAAGAAGACATTTCACCAAATTAGAAGCAATGCAATGGAAGGTAGACACCATATGAAAGATGCTACAAATATCGCTCTGCCAAGTTAACAGTGTCTCATCATAAATGGCGTTTAAACAAATGTGAAGTAGTACAAGAAATAAATCGTATGCAAGATGCAAACAACATCACACTACCATGTTAGAGGTCTCTCGTCATTAGTGCCACTGCATATTCACAGCTTATGATGTGTAAACTAAGGAGAAGGCATTTCAACAAATTCGAAGCAATGAAAGCTAGACACCTTATGAAAGATGCAATGAATATCACTCTACCAAGTTAAAATTGTCTCGTCATAAGTGCCATTTCAACAAATTAGTAGTACAAGCTAGAAAAGAATGTGAGATGTAACCTATATCACACTCTGAAGTCAAATGTGTCTTATGATAAGTGATTGTTGCAGGTTACACAACAGTAGTAATTTGATGTAAGAACATGGTGTGATAAACAGATATTGTATGTTCTAGAAACAGGAACATGTGTCTTATTCAAGTATAATGTGTAAAGTAAGCAGATGGAATTCAACAAAATTAGAAGCAATACAAGCTAGACATCACACATAACATGCAACCACATATAATAGTGCCAAGTTAGAGGGAGCACCGGTGATGCTGCACTACGGGAGACGTGCTCAACATAAACACAGCTTTGTTGAGTGTCTATTCATGTGTTGTCTTGGAAATTATCTTGGGGGTGTGGAGGAGTAGAAACTGTAGAGGCCCTCCGTTCGGAAGGAGCACCTTTATGCGCTGCCTTGCTAACTTCCTTCCGCTTTATTGATTTTGAATTGTCAAGTAAAACCAACAAGAAAAGGCAATAAAATTCTCTCTTCATAACTCATTCATGCATGATACTGACAATCACTACTTTGATGTAAGGAAAAAACAGGACGGCATGGCATGTTCACAACTGTTTGTGTAAACTAAGCAGAAACCATTCCAGCAAATAAGAAGCAATGCAAGCTAGACACCACATGAAAGATGCAACCAATATGACTCTGCCAAGTTAAAAGCGTCCCATCATAAATGGAATTTCAACAAATTAGAAGTAGTGCATGCTATAAATCATATGAAAGATGCAACTAATATCACACTGCATATACTAAAGGTGTCTCGTCATGTTGATTGATGCGGGATACAAAAAACAATAGTTTTATGTAAGGACATGCTTAATAGACAAATGTATTGTGTACTAAATACAGGAAGGCATGTCACATTAACAGGTATAATGTATAAGCTAAGTAGACTAGCACATGCAGTTTAACCAGATTGGAAGAATTACAATCTAGACACCATATGCAACATGCAACCACATATCACGCTGCCAAGTTAGAGCAAGCACCTGCGATGCTAGTGTAGGGGAAATGTTGTAATCAACTACAGAGCTACATTCACTATCTTCATCTAGCATTTCCGTTTCTTGAGAATCATGTCGGGAGGCTGACGCTACATTCTTTAAATGAGGAGTAGTCCCCTTGCCTGCCTGCCTTGTCATAAGTGATTGATGAGGGATACACAAGAACATTAGTTTGATGTAATAACATGGTTAATACACAAATGTACTAGTATGTACCAAAAACAGAAAGGCATGTCATATTCAAAGGTATAATGTGTAAGCTAAGAAGATGCAATTTAACCAAATTGGAAGCAATACAAGCTAGACATCCGGCTGGAGTGGTGAGCATGATCATCTAGGACCTGAGAGCCTGGTGGGAGGCGGGCTGCTTCACCACCATCGCAACTTTTTAGTTGGCTTCCAGGTGATGCCTATCTTTGCTGGGCTTGTCACTTGCTCGGCCAGTGCCCTGACTAGCTATTTGTCTTCTGGTGCTCACGGGATGGTGGTTCATGTAAAAAAATATTTCCTTATCTTACCGACTTCGGCCTTTCGAATACAGGCTAGACACCATATGGAACATGCAACCACATATGACACCGCGAAGTTAAAGCCAGCACCTGGGATGGTGGTTCATTGCGAGCGAGGTCATCAACTCCAGAGCTACGTTTACCGTCTCCATCTGCTGACACTGCACCCTTTATAGCGCTGTAACATGTCTTGCCTACCCGCATACGAAGCTGGAGCGACTTCTCTCTTTTCTTTTCAGCTTCTCTCATGGCAGCAGAGTCTGAAATACCCTTGCATAAAAACACAATAGTGAGAGTAAGGGTGAAGTGTGTGCAGAACTAGTGCACTATAAAAGTAGCAGATAGCAGGTGGCTGAAAAATAAATGACAGGAGACATATGATAGCTCTACAACATTGCATGGCAAACAAAATTAGATTCTACTCCGTATGATTTTGTAATATATGAGCACAGGAAATGCAGGTACTCCTCCAGCACACCACCACATGTGGTCATATCTAAGATAACAGTCGACTGAAAATAAATAGGTCAGTCGATTTTTTTAATGAACCGCCCGATCTATAAGGAACGGGCAGATGGCCTTCGTCTACCTCCCACCAGTCACTGTTGACGATCTTTCTCGAACCACCAGCGACCATCGACCCAGACCCATGCCTCCGCCGCCCCGCCCTCCCATCGACCTCACACCACCGCCGTGCTTGGCAGCGCCCCCAGGCCATCCCTTTAATCTCGGCCGACCTCCAGATCGGGTGCCAGTAGCTCTAGGCCGCACACGCCCCTAAGATAAACACCAAGGCGATGCTTCCCCGGCGTAATAGGTGTACTAGCGCCTGTTACGCCGGGGGATGCTTCCGTTAATTGGGAATCAACTGGCCAGAAATTGAAATTCAGGGGGGGCGACGGACCTCTAGCTAAGGTGAAATAGTATATGAGGAGAAACCTTGTGCATCGCGAGTTACTAGGAACATCTAGTATCAAGAAGAAGCAGTCAACTAGTGTCTTCTGTGGGATGAATACCGTGCAAGCAGAGACGTAAGATTTGCACGAATAAGGGAAGAGGAGTACCTTTTTCGGTTGCCGGTGTGGTCACCTCCACATGTCGTGCCGATCTTCTTCTTTTTACCAGGAAAACCGTGTTCTGGAGGGTGCAGGCTTGGACGAACCCATGGCCAAATTGTTGACTTTGTTGCCATGGCCATATGTCGGCGGAGGGGAAGCAGATCCGAGGCGGCGAAGGATGGCATAGCAGGAACAGCTCCGGTGCGGTGGAGGGTGGCGAAGTTGGAGCGGCAGCGGTGAGGCGCATGACGGCGTGGTTGAACTGGCTCGGGTACGGATGGCTCGGCCTCGGCTTCAACTACTAGCCATGGAGGGCGTTGCGGTTGAGGTTGCGGTGGACGACGACATCGGGGTATCGGCTCCGGCGTGATGGAGGAGGGCGGCGGTTGATGGGTGGGATGGGGTGGCGGACGGAGGACGCCGGGGTTTCGCGGCTGGTGGAGAGGTAGTTTTGGCACCCATGGAGTATGAATGGGGAATCGGACGGGTGGGGGGGACCATGTTTCGGTCTGGGACGCGCTTGTTTTTGGCTTTTTTGAACAGAAGATGGACGCGCTTGTTTGAAATTTGGGGAAAGTACAAACTTTGCCCCCCTCTTAAATTTTGGACCTATTGTGGGTCGGGGGTAGGATGGTAATCCCAGGTGTTCCAAATAGTGGGCGGGAGCGATTTCAGCCACGCGCATGTGTGCTTAGGCGGCCATTGTGTATGAATGTTTTTCGGATGCGGTTGCGTGGCGTCTAGATGAAGCTACAAACCTACCCCGGTTTAGACCTTTGGACATCGGGCCGGTAGGTTTCACGGGTCGGAGTTATTAGAAAAGTAATTTCCTTGTACTACCAAAAATTGGTCTCACGCGGTTTCGGGCGAGTAGAGGCTCTTTTGGTGCTTCGTTCAAAATTTTGAAACACAAGCATTCACGTTTAGAGTACTCTTGAACTATGAGGATTGACCTAAATAGACAACGTTATATTTGACCTTGTATGTTTCAAAACCTGATTAAATTATCCGCTTCTTTTTGAAATTTTGACACTTGAAAATCCTATAACTACAATTATTTTGGAATGGAGGAGCTAAATTTGAATCTATTTTGTACAAAATCAGAGCAAAGATTGGTACCCCCATAATTTAGGTATGGTTTACAAATGCCATGATATCAAATTCAAATAATTGAATGGACTTCATGTTGAATTCGATTTTTTTAAACCACCTTAAGTTGAATTCAAATGTATGCTAGTTCATAGGTAGCTATTTATAATGTCCATTGTGTAACTTTCATATGTATAATGTGCTCACACACAACATGAACTATACTCACGTTTATATTCGATTGCTAAAGCGATGCATTGTCTGGAGTTCAAAATACTAACTATGTGGATCAATTGTGTCGAATAATAACATAGACATGCTCAAATTCGATAGAATCTAGATGTCTGATGGATCAATGACCGCTCCTTACGTGAATTGCAAATATCATGATCCCATCCTAATATTTGGATACAATTTATATCTTTAATCAATGTGTAGAACAGTCTTTTACGTGTAGTTTCACTCTCCATCACTGGTCTCTCACACATGCTCACACACTCTCTTCCGAGGTGTCTTTCTCGCATGCATGCTCCAGATATAACCCTCCCTCCCTCTCGTAACCATTTACAACTGTTTTCACTAACCTTTATCACAAGCACTCTTCCTCTCGCAAACATACACACGCACAATCCTCATCGACCCTTTCTATATACATGGACATGCCTACGTGTCTCATGTACGCACATTATCTTTACGCTTGTCTCTCACGCATTGTCTCACACCTCTCTTCCTAATCGACGAGTATGATTCTAGCAGAGCATTCTATAGGATGCCCCTTAAAGTTAGGTTGGACGAATAGTAATATCAGATATAAAGGGGTTACCTTAGTCCGAGAACCTAGGGTTACAAATCCTAGCCGGCTTTGTCAGTGGACACAGAGTCCTTCACAATTTTGCTATCTTTGTCTTGTACGACTAGTCATCCATGGGTCTTCCTAAATGCGTCATGGGCCGACCAATGTGGCGCAGGACAGAACCGAACGAAGGGCCTCACCTCGACCCACTGGATCTCACGCGCTGACACACCCTCTGCCCCCACGTCTCATTATCTTCTCACACCCACACATACCAACACAAACACCACACACACACACAAAAATTCTCCTGGTGCCTCTATTCTCTCCCCCCTTGCATATACACACTCAAGGGAATGGAATCTCTTGTCGTGACGTCATATTCGTCTCTCTCTCTCTCTAGACCACTCTCATTTCTCGTGCTATCTCTCCCACCCCCCACCCCCGTCAGCCCCTCTATCCATGCCTCTCTAGAATACGTAATACACACACATACCTCTCTAGGCCCCGCCAAATGCATCAACTACACATTCACACATGTTACATCACGTACCCCATTGATCTAAAAAGCCCTCAATTCACGTTTATTTCGCATACAACATTCCTTTTGAATAAAGTGTGGCCAAAAAATTATTTTAGAGTTTCTACATATATACAACATTACAAAGTTATATGGAGGAGTACGAACGCTAATTTGCATTGCATGGTGCCCACAATGATATTTATTCCGCATTATGAATTTGTATATTTTTATACTATATACAAAGTTAGTCATAATAAAGAGAAACAAAGAGCATCTCTCTCTCCATCGCATACCCCCCTGTACTCCCCTTTCATGTATGCACACAAAACTATCTCTAGGTCCTCTAAAAGTAAGCCCCCAGAAAATTCACGCATGTTTCATCTTTCTCTCGCGATATATGCAATGATGATCATTGTATTTGAAGCGAAAGAACGATACGTACATTGGACTTCAGAATCCACTCATTACGGTCACCATTTACGTTTAGTGGTTATTATACAGTCACGGGATCACCGTACAACTCTGTATTTGCTCATGACATGACTAGTTGACCAGTTAAACGCCCCACGTGGCACCTCTAGTGTTGCATCACATTATCTCACTACCATCGTGCCCACCTGTCGACTTGTATCTACTCTACATCCACTCTTATAAAATACACACTTATAAAAACAGAGTTGGTGATGATGGTGTGTCTGCCATCCTGCAATATAGGCCGTTCGATTTATATCTGACGGATAGAAAAGAAACTATGGCAATTTTGCAAAAAGGTACCCACATACCTCTCCACATTTGCAAATAAGGTCTTCCCTCGTTCATCCTTTTCTCTCACAAGATAAACAAGTCATACAAATGCATCTTGATGTTACGTGCAACGCACCGGCATCTTGCTAGTAAGAATGAAAACAAACGACAAAAAAATATTTGGACGGTGGTTCGAAGTCATGACCGCGGGCACAGCAGACAAGGTGGCCTTGTATTGGTATGCTGAGCCGTCTGTTTTAACACACAGGAGCTGGCATGGTGATTATACACGCACGCACGCATGCACACGAATTGCATCCATGCAACACTCACACAAACACATGCACCCACGCACGCATGCAACACTCACATGTACACACGCAGCCACGCACGCAACACTCACACGCACGCATGCATGCACACACCAGTACACCACACGACCAACACACACTCTCACGCTCAAGTGCTCAACCTACACGTGCATGTGCACACATCAGGCCCTAATAGACACATACACAACCAGGTGATTCCCGCGCACGGGTTGGAGCCTTGTCGCGCCTGCGTAACTTTGTGTTTATCTGACCTTTTGCCTATGCGAACTGACAGGTGGGACCCACAAGGAACATGGTCAATTTAACTAGTCAACATGGCGCCACGCAGACTATTTGGTCAGTCAGCAGAGTGCAATCCGATGCTGAACTGTGAGCAAGTGACCGTATAATCACCGCAAAACGTATATAGTGACCGTAATCAGCTTATTTTGAAGTTCGGTGACCGTATTACGCTTTTCTCTCTGTAGGCCCTCCAAAACTACATCTCTACACGTTCTCCCATGTTACATCTAACAACAATGCAATACAGCACTACTACTACACTCTAACACAATAAATCATATGTGTTCTTAGTTTTACTAGATATCATATTGTTACTTATAATTATTCTATTTGCATACATTAAAATTGCCTTTGACATGTATGGCCAGTATCATCTACCGCGCGGGAAAAATCTTGTCCTTTCCTGTTTAATCGGGTTTGTATCAATGGGTCATGCGAAATAGCAAAACTATAGTACTATACAGTACAAGTGACAGTTCACTGGGCTGTCGTGTCGTCTACTCCTCCGTCGTAAGAGTGGAGCGCTTGCTTTCATAAATCTTCTAGTCCCTTTCGCCGACATGTGGGACATCAAGCTACCGGGTCCACGTGCCATACCGGAATACAGTGCAGAGTAGCCGGTGAAGCACCCCAGTCATGGCGCCGGTGTAGTAATGAGCAATGAGGCGTCAAATCACAAAGCTGCACCTTTCCCGCAGTTAAGTTGGAGGGACAACGCAACCATCATTTCACTCGTTGCTAAATCCGCTTCTCCCTCATCTTCTTCAACTTAACCACGTGTTGCTTCTGCCGTTGTTCTGCCTCATGTGGGACGCGGATCGGCTTGGTAAAGCACTGACACATGGGACTGCATGTTAGCAAACCGCCAGGACAACGTCCTCTGAAAATAAGAAGCCTAATCCTAGACTTACAAAGGGCTACATGGTTGCTACGTATACTTTCCATCTAATCTATATATGCCCCCTGATTTTCATGTGGGGTGGGCCTAATCCTCTCCTTTAATCCAATCAAATAGTCCCACATCACATCAGTTCATAACTTTACGTAAACCATTACATGGATGTAGCATTGCTCAAATAAGAAACCTCCCCCGCCATCCGCGTGGCAAAATCACCTCCTTTTTATTAATCTTGATTCTATAATTTTTTAGATCAATATAATTGAGATTTGTATAGATAGCACACAGGAGAAAAACCAAGTGGTATGGTTAAGGGCATCCACAATGTGTAGCCAAATGTGAAAATAGCTTTTGGCATCGTGGGAACCATTGTGGACGGTGTTGCCAAAGCCAAAAAGATGGAACCGAAGCTCCCTGATTGATTGATTGATTGAAGGAATAGAAAAATGCAACGTCTCTCCTCTTTCTCCCATGCTTGGACGCATGTAGTACAATATAGAGCACACAGTCTACTCCCCTGTCCCTTCTATCACAAATCACAAAGCAGTGAGGCATCAAATCACAAAAGCACGGACGAAGCAACCATCATTTCACTCTTCGCTGACTCCGCTTCTCCATTGTCTTCTTCGAGAAACCATCTCACCGCACTAGTACTCCTAGTAGTACTAGTAAAGGACTTCCTGGATGCAAATAATGTTGTCTCGGCTTGCAGGCGGCACTTGCAAACGACTTACCGTCGTCTCCCTCAATGGTGTTCTCCGTCGAACGCACTTCGCCAAACCACCCAAAAAAGATATCATCGACGTCACCGCAATGGGAAAGGAAGTCAAATATAGTTACTACCTCCATTTTTTGTACACAAGGCCATTATATCAAAATTACAATTTGCAAAGGGCCACTAACACTAATCGAGGCAAAATTGATGGGGTTAGCAACCAAGGACATTAATATCCCCTGCATGCATGCGGAAGTGAGAAGGTTGGTTTGCATGGCGCTGCATTAATCAAGCGATGAGGAGTGAGATGGTTAGCTCTTTGGTCTTTGGAGAAAAAAATACGCATTAATTGACACATGAAACGAGGATTTGTATCGATTAAATCCCGTGAAGGAAAACCCCACCTTTCTTTTTTAACACTAGTAATCCTAGTACGTACGTACTTATCATGTTTGAGTCCAGGCCTTGCATTGCCAAACTTCGCCACACATTTTTGCCAAGCTTGCCTAAAGTTTTCAAAATGAGAAGGAGGTACACTTGCGCACGGCTGTCGCGGTCGCACCGCACCCTCACACGGTCGCTCCTGCACGCCGCGGTCGCACCGCACCCTCACACAGTCGCTCCTGCATGCCGCAAACCCAACCAAGGGAACACACCCTCACTAACACGTGATGTCGCATGTGAACAAACCAAACTCAGCCATCCTATCACTGACACATAATTTTCGTTCATAGAGTATGTTTATCCAACCGCATGTTGGGGAGTATCCGTACGGCCCGTGTGGTGGTCTGTTGGGGAAGAAGAAGAGGTGAGGAAGAAGGAAAGAAGGGCTAGGAGACGTAGGATATTCATCCAACCGCCTGAAATGGTAGACTGACCCAAGTCAGGCGACTTGCATAACAAATATATGTTTTTACACAGCAAAAGATCCATAAAAACAATAACATAAAGAAAAACTATCACTGCTCGCGGAAAGAGACGACCTCGTCATCTTTGGCTGCCAACGCGAACCAGCCGTCGCTGCCGATGTGTGTCTCTGCACCGTGGTTGTCCTCGGCCTCCAGCTAGTCATTCAAGCGAAGCGTGCGGGCGCTCTGCACGGACGAGAGCATAGCCCAGTTCAAGTAAAGGACGTCCGGTTCCACCTGCAGGAGGGCCTCGATGGCAGCAGCATCCGCGCGCTCTGCGTCGAGTCAAGCCTCCGCCGCCCGGTTCAAGTCCAGGACGTCCGGTTTCGCCTGCAGGAGGGCGTCGATGAGAGCGGCATCCGCGTGCTCTGCGTCGAATCGAGCCTCTGCCACCCGGTTCAAGTCCAGGACGTCCGGTTCCACCTGCAGGAGGGCCTCGATGGCAGCGACATCCGCGCGCTCCACCTCAAGTTGAGCCTCCGCCGCCCGGTTCACATCCACGACATCCGGTTCTGCCTACAGGAGAGCCTTGATGGCAGCAGCATGCGCGCGCTCCGCGTCGAGTTGAGCCTCTGCCTCCCGGTCGTCCTTTAGTATCGCCATGTTGAACTGCTGGTCCGCCTACACCATGGGGGACTCGGACACCGGCACGAAGTCAACGTCCATCGTCTCATACCCATCGAGGGCCTTCTGCGCCGCGACCTCCGCCATGAACATTGGATCGGCTTCCTCCTCCTCGTAGCTTGGCTCTAGAGAACTCGGGGATTGGCCCGCCACAAAGCGAGCCTGGGAACGGAGGTCTGTGGCGCCGACCGCCGCCGCGATTTCTGCGCGGTGCTCTGGCGTCAGCATCTTGTAGTAAGTGATCTTGCAGCGCACCATGGCTTTCCGGCGAACTAGGGGACGCTTGATGCGGGCTAGGGAATCAAAAGGTGGGGGAATGGGCTGGAGATTTGGTGTGGTTTTAGGGCAGTGGCTGGCGTAGGCCGAGCAGCAAAGGTTCTGGTGTGAATAGTGGTTCCGGAGGCGACCGGTTAATCGGTTTTGACTGTACATCGCTCTTGTCGCGTTCGCGTTGCAGCCCGGCACGCTGGACCCTCCACGTCGCTCACCGAATTGAACACGCTTCGTCTTGCGTTTTCGCTCGCTTGTGGGACCGTAGTTGAGAGCAAACCGACATCCCTCCCCCTCCCCCACCCACGTCATTTATTATACCACCACTCCCTCCATTTTATGCAGAGTAAATAAAAATAGAGGGAGTATACTACGGATGAGGATCCTCTAACGTGGCCGAACCCATTGAGTAACTAACATGCGAGGCCTAGCAAGCATGGGGTCCGCCAGTAAGTGGCCGAAAGGGAGGGTAAGGCAGGGATACCTACGTCAGAGGATCCACTTCCACTATACTACTTTGACCAAATGTTAGAGTAATAATATATGACATGCAACTTACACAAATGTTAGAGTAATAATATATGACATGCAACTTACACAAAGCATACAGGGTCTAATGCGTTTTTCGAGGCTAACTTTGACCAAATGTTAGAGTAATAATATATGACATGCAACTTACACAAAGCATACGGTCAAATTCGTATGTGAAAGGAGTTTCCAATGATATAATTTTCACATTATACATCTCATGTACTATTAATCTTGTCAATAATCAAATTGGAAACCATCTCGAGTACAAATCTAGGAGTACGTACGAATCTAACAATATTGATTGGGCGTTGTTGAATGTTGATACCTTTTTGATCAAAGTAGAGATACTTTGACTACACATAAAACTTATATGTAAACTAGAAAGGATAGGAGGGAGTATATTGTACGTTCAAAAACGAAACGAACATTGAATACCCTTTATATATGATTTGCGGATGCTATGATCACCGGTTCAAAATTTTGAATCCTCCTTAGGTATCACGTGCCCCCACTCGTTCCCTCTCGATTTCATCTCGGGGTCCAGAGATCTATTGAAAGGGGACTAGGGTGGGTACATGCGAATGATACTCGGCGGAATGTTCAAATGAGGCATGCGGGAGGATGGACTTGACTGGAGGGCGACATGATCGATGGAGAAGAGGGTTGGAGAGGAATGAGAAATAAGCAAACGCCACATGATTATACTTGAACGGCTCAAATAAACAATAAGTTGTCTCGCTTGGCCTACATAGTGAAAGGCCTAATGTGCAACTCGGAGCACTGACGCTCGAATATGGTCGGGAAAACAGGGAAACCGACATGTGGGGCACACCTGTTGGGACGACGTAGCGCAGACTAGTCCAATGGAGGAGCTGGCCCACGACCTCCTCGCCACCGACAACCGTTCATGTGGGTCGTTGGGGCCAACAACGGGGCGCAGCTCCAGCACCGCCTCTGGACACGGCGACCGGGTGAGCGACACGCTCATATCGTCGCTAGACACGGTCGGTTTCAGTGTGCCGAGGGTGGCGTTAGTGTTATGGCACGACCAACGGTATGTTTGGTTTGTGCCCAAGGTTGCCCCATCAAAGAATTGGGTAGCCAAAATTTTGGTTGAGGTATTGGTTGCCCATGATTTGGCCGACATTGGCAAGAAAAATGAACTAGAGTTGGCTAGAGTTCATTGGCATGCCAAAGAAATGGCAACCATCCAAACAAAGACCAATCTTTGGGTCATGACCAAAATTTTGGTTGAGGTATTGGTTGCCCATGATTTGGCGGACATTGGCAAGAAAAATGAACTAGAGTTGGCTAGAGTTCATTGGCATGCCAAAAAATGGCAACCATCCAAACAAAGACCAATCTTTGGGTCATGACCAAAATTTTGGTAAGGTGCACTTTGGCCACAATCCAAACACACCCCAACACCCGGCTCGTCGAGGATGCACGGGGCACCGTGATGCGTCTACGGAGTGGTGTAGCGCGGCCAACCGCATCCTCTGGACCTGAGACCATGCCGGGTCGTCTTGCTTTTTCAATGACATGCGGGGATCGCATGTGAACAAAGCGCATCTCCAACGTTGCCACGACCGCAGCTGACTACCCTGGCACACCAAAACCCTCATCCCTCGCGCCGTCGCGCGGTGTGTTCCCAGCCGGCGCCAGCTGCCCGCATTCATGCCGTCCGTCCGTATGTCATCGTTAAGAGGCTCGGTGCCTGAGGAACCAACTCCGGTGACTTAATGACGCACCCGGACGCTTGGCCTCACCGGAATGCACTACTTAAAGCGGCAACGCCCAGCTAACCTCCACACCATAGCGCATCGTCCTCCTACCTGGCACCACATCCGCCATGACCGCAAGTGCGAACGCTCTGCGGGAGAGCTTGTCTTCGGGGATGAAGCTCGAGGTCGCCGCCCTCGCTCAAGTCGCCTCTCGCGACGCAATAGCGGCGTAGCCGGACGCGGACGCGACCGCACAAGCGGTGGCCACGCTGGTGGCCGATGACGGGAGCACCATCAACCATGCATCCTATTTGCCTCCGTCCAACGTCCGGCACCGCCGAGGTCGAGGACTCCTCCGAGGATGAGTAGGGCATGGGAGGCGGCAGGGCATAGTGTGCCAACTGGCCGGTCTGTATCCCGTGTTCTACTCTTCCTCGCCGGAGACCGCACCTTCACTTCACGGGTCTTGAACCCCGCCCCCGTATGTAGAGATCGCAGATGGAGGATGTCGGTCGCCGCCGTAGAATAGGTTTAGGGTCGGGTTTCTTTTATTTTTCTGTCCTATAAAAGTTTGAAATGTAATGAAAATATGCCGTGTTTGCATTAATCTCAGCCGGTGTATATGAACTTTAACAATAATATACATATTGTAGGAGTACTAGCAAGATGCCCGTGCGTTGCACGGAAGATCAAGATCTTGTGGGAGAAAAGGATGAACGAGGGAAAGCCTTATCTACAAATGTGGAGAGGAGTGCGGGTAAATTGTCATAGTTTCCTTCCTATCCGTTAGATATAGATCGGACGGCCTATATTGCAGGATGACAGGCACACCATCATCACCAACTTTGCTTTTTATTGAACCGAGACAAATCTAACATGCGAAGTAAAATAAACACATAGGGTCTATACATACACAAATTATCTTAGGCACTCCAATAGTACGTCCACTACACATTCACGCATTTCACATCTTTCTACATCTACGAGAACCTACGAAAGGGTTAACATAAATTGCCTCTCTCTCTCCTCCCCTGATTTTCATGGTGGTGGGCCCCTCCCTCCCCCTAATCTACAATCAACAGCTCACACGTTTCACATTACGTTAATTACGTAACTGGGATTACGTAGGTGTAGCATTACTCGTCCTAAAAAACCCAACTAAGCCAACCTCCCAGCATATTGCGCGGGAAAAGACTCGGCCGTGCCAAGTCGGGATTACCGGATTGCTAGTAGTAGTATCGATGGATCGCGCGAAGCAACAAATTTTTTTTTGAGGGGGCGAAGCACCTAGTTTAAAAGGGAAAAAGGTGGTACACTCACAGCACTCCTGTCGTGGTCGCATTGCACCCCACACACGTTCGGTCCTGCACACGGCTCACGCAAACGGAACGCACTTCGGCTTGCCTCTTCACTGACACGTGGGACTGCACTTGGAGAAACCGACCATGCGCCAAACTCTCCCCGCCCACCGCGTGAAAATCCTCCTCCC
>NC_041390.1:523941992-523950922 GCF_002162155.2 Triticum dicoccoides | reverse complement strand
TACGTCGGCATCGCGGTTCGGCGATCCTCTCGCTCCCACAGTACGCTCTCGTAGACTACCATCCTCTAGTCGCGCCGCCACCTCTGGCTACGTTCTTGTGGAGGCGCACGGCGGCCAGCGCCGCCACCGCTGGCGACGTTCGTGTGGAGACGCACGGCGGTCAGCTTCTCCCACGGTACGCGCATTCTAGACTGAGGGCCCGTTCATGTCGGTGTAGCACTGAATGTTGGCTGATAGACGCTGTTAATCTCACTGTTTGCCAAAGTAGTTTACTGTCAATATGCTCTGCTTAAGAAGCTTCCTTGCCCTGTTCTGCACTCAATCTGCTTAACTGAGATGGCATGCCAAGGCCGATTAGTTGCTAAAATATCCTGCCATATATTTATTGTGACGTAGATTACCATGATCTAGTAGCCAATCTGTTAGGTGAAATAGCTCTACACTGTTTTATACTCGATCTTTGTTGCTGCGATGGCCTTCGATAGTTTGATGGCTGTGTGCTCGGCCTCATTGACTACTGAAACAGCCTGCCATAATTTGGCACTCAAATCTGTTTGCTGAATTAGCTTTACATATATTTCGTTACTTAGACCTGCTCGTCCAAATATTTTTCCATAGCTTTAGACATCGACCTAGGTATTTTTTTCTGGACTTCATAAAAAAGTATATATGTTTTTCATGTAATATCTAGTAGAAGAACTAATTTGTATGTATAACAGATGGACATGACTTGGATAACTTCTGCTCGAAGATTCTCCGCTGCATATGTCGAGGGGGTTGAAAACTTCATGAACTTTATCAGAGCTGAGTACGGTGGTCCGAAATCAGATGTGCTATGCCCATGTAGCAGTTGTATGAATTCAGTTACAAGACCCCAGTCAACTGTGCAAAATCATCTACACTTGTATGGGATGTCGGTCACATATACTAGGTTGGTTCATCATGGTGAAGCTGTGAACGTCAATGTTATTGACTGCGTGGAAGCAGCAGATCAGCATCTTGATCTGCCTGATGCTCAGGTGGAAGAGGAGGAGGAGGTGGTGGTGGCGGAGCCAGTGAGTTTGACCAACATTGAAACAATGCTACAAAATGCTCGTGCATTCCGTGAACTTTCACCTGTAGAAGAAAAACGGTGGGCTCGCATGTTGGAACAATGCAACGTTGCTGTCACCCCAGGAAATAAGCTGTCAGTATTCTCAGCTATGGTCACCTTTCTTCAGGTGAAGACATATGAGCGGATGACCAACAAATCATTCGATGTGATGTTGGCTGCTTTCCGCAAATCTTTCCCAGATGCGTCTGAGCTGCCACACACCTACAGTAAAATGAAGAATTTCCTTTGTGCAGTTGGAATTGGATATGATATGATCCATGTTTGTAAGAATAATTGTGTTCTGTTTCGGAAGGATTATGCCAACTTAAGTGAATGCCCGAAATGCAAATCATCAAGATGGAAAGATGGCGATGTTGTGAAGAGGATTCCTCATAATGTTTTGAGACATTTTCCAATTACACCAAGATTGCAGAGGTTGTTTCATGATGCTGAAACAAGAGAGGATGTATTGTGGCATTCTAGGAACCAGGAGTACAGAGATCAAAATGTAATGAGCCATCCATCTCATGGTAGTGAGTGGAAAAGCTTCAATGATAAACACAAAGAGTTTGCTGCTGACCTGAGAAACATTAGACTTGGCTTAGCTTTAGATGGATTTAACCCATTTGGCCACCAGAGCGCAACATATAGCATGTGGACAGTGCTTGTTATCCCTTACAACATGCCTCCAAATGTCTGCACCAAAGAATCAAACTACATGATGGCCTTGCTCATCCCAGGTCCAAAAAGTCCTGGAAAGGATTTTGATTTGTTCATGGAGCCTCTTGTGGAGGAACTTCAACACCTATGAAAGGGTGTTCTCACTAGAGACCTATATAGCAGCCCACCAGCTGATTTCTTTCTGTGTGTTGTTATAATTTGGTGCATCCATGATTATCCGGCTTTGGGCACTATGTCAGGATGAACGACACATGGTTACAATGCATGTGTTCGCTGTGACAGGAATCCGCTGTCATACGCAATACTTAGCAAGATCTGTTACATTGGACACCGATGTTTCCTTGCCAAGGACAAGCCGCATCCTAGAAAATACCAAAGACATGTGTTCAATGCAAAGCATGAAAACCGTGATGCGCCAAAGAGGCTCACCGCCGATGAGTTGCAAGTGGAATTAGAGAAGGTCAGGCATATTACACTAGGAAACCATCCTGGTAATGGTAGCGGGAAAAGGAAGCGTGGCAGGGTAGAAGAGAGATTATTGCTTACCCGCAGGTCCACTTTGTGGGACTTGGAGTATTGGAAATATTTGGATCTGCGGCATAATCTTGATGTGATGCACATCGAGAAAAATATATGTGACAGCATTATCGGCACACTTCTTAATATTGAAGGCAAGACGAAAGGTACCTTAAAATCTAGGATTGATTTGACACACCTGGGTATCAGAAAGGATTTCCAGGTGCAAGATGAAGCTAAACCACGGGATATGGCACCAGCTGTGTACGTCTTGGACAAGGTAAAAAGAAAAGAATTTTGCGAAGTCCTGTCACGTGTGAGATTCCCACATGGATTTGCTTCCAACCCTGAAAGGAGAGTCAGTGCAGATGGAAACAAGGTACAAGGGTTGAAAACTCATGACTGCCGCGTCCTACTTCAAAGGGTTTTACCTGTTATCCTTAGAGGATTGGGCCGCCCTGACTTATACAGAGCAGTTGCAGAGTTGGGACAATTCTTCAGGGAACTCTGCAGTAGGAATATCAGGATAGATGCTTTGGAGCGTCTTAGAGACAAGATACGAACTATCCTATGTGACCTTGAGAAGATATATCCTCCAGCCTTCTTTGATGTGATGGTGCATTTGGCTGTTCATCTACCTGATGAGGCACTACTTAGAGGTCCAGTACAGTATGGCTGGATGTACCCTATTGAAAGGCGGCTAGGCACTTTCAAGGGCTATGTTAGGAACAGAGCTAGACCCGAGGGTTCCATTGCAGAGGCCTACATTGCTACAAAAGCGTTGACATTCTTCTCAAAATACATTGAAACAGCTGATCAGCTTAGCAAAGAGGTGGGTGAAGACAATCCCGGGCTCAATGTTTTCGATTATTCTGTTCGAGTTACACGGAAGAGTCGACAAGAGGACAAACCTAAAGATTTGGACAAAATGGTTTGGTATGTGTTGAATAACTGTCCTGAGATACTACCTTATATCAAGTAAGTGCAGTACTGCAGCTTATACATTGTAATCTACTAAACTTGCAGCACATTCTTATATATTTAGATGTTTGACGTGATCACTATGTTGTGCAGCA
Organism: Triticum dicoccoides; assembly: GCF_002162155.2. Lineage (NCBI taxonomy): Eukaryota > Viridiplantae > Streptophyta > Magnoliopsida > Poales > Poaceae > Triticum > Triticum dicoccoides. Next base: position 523,947,556 of record NC_041390.1, on the reverse strand, counting down.
TCTACAAAGAGGAGTTACTACCGCAAAATCCAAGAAACATTAACAAACTGGTTATGGCAGGATTTGTGAAATGGTTCAAGAACCATGTAAGCTTTTGAAGTGCACTGTCAGTTTTTTTAATATATTGAGTACATAAGATGATCAGCTTGTCTATTTTCTAACCATAGGTTAAGAAGATGCGGGAGGATGGGCAGGCAGTTGATGATGCCCTTTACTCACTATCAATGGGTCCTAATACTCGGGTAAGACATTATGAATCTTGCATTGTTGGAGATGTGCGCTACAACACCCTTGCACAAGACAAAGGCAGGAAGACACAAAACAGTGCCATCATGAGCACGGATACGTTTGACAAAGAGATAACTGAAATGTATGCTAACATAATAGACATTGTTCAGTTGCAGTATATCTCCAGTTTCAAGGATCATCGGTGTGTGGTTTTGTTGTGTTGTCGTTGGTATAACCTGTTTTCCAGGATTGCAAAACCCAGAGCTGATGATTATTTCAAATCCATCAATGTCAAGGTGGCGTACCAGACCAACGAGCCTTTTATTTTGGCAAATCAAGCAACACAGATATTTTTTTGGAAGACACATTTGCATGTAGTGATGACTAGAGAGTATTGCAAAGGTTTGAGCAGAGGAATTCGTTTAATGAAGTTGCACAACAAGATGATGCTTACACTGCTCCTGATGTACAAGATAACACAGATGTTCCTAATATCTTTGAGAACCATCACATCAATGATGCCGGCGAAAAGATTGCCTGTCGTGTTGTGGACATATAAGAGTTGATCAAGAAGAAGCCAACGTTCGAGGACGTTGAGGACGAAGTAAAAGATGACACCGTGGGGAATTACGATTCAGACTGATACACATGGCGAAGATGTTGACGCTGCTGCTGCGGATGATGATTACATTGTTTTTGTCGTATTTGCCTATCAGAAGACGTTTTTTTATCTACTATGTGAAATTGTGTTTGCTATGACAACTGAAACCTGATGAACATGTTGTTTAGTATTTTGCTGTGAGAACATCACTTGTTATGTATGCTCATTTGTGTTTGGTGATTGTATGACAACTAAAACATGATGACATTGTTGTTTAGTTGTACTCATATTTGGCTGTGAAACATGAATTTGATGACATAGTTTGCTATTGAACTGCAATTTGCTCGACGTCTTCGAATGAGAACAAAGCTGACCCTCTGCTATTTATTTATTTATATGAGCAAAAGGGGATACGCCCTGATTTCCGTTAATAGAAATAATTAGATGTTCACAACACTGTGCCCAGCCTGCTACACAGGTTTCATTCATTACTAGTTTCAGCAAAGTGCTCATGTCGTAGCCACTGAATACATCACGAGTGCTACATACACTGCAAATAAAGACACAATCATCCTACAGAGCACATCGATTTTGCCCATTATCTTCACAAGCTCTTTCATCTCCTCATTGCTGTCAAGGCCGTTCAGCAGCTGTTGCTTGGCCATGATTAGAGGAACTGCATCTTTAACCTTCTGCTCTACATCTTCCTCTTTTGTCGTTCCTTTAGTTACTTGTCCAACACCCTAATCTGCTGGTATTGGGATTCCTCGGCTAACCAAATAATCAGCGTAGTTGCCTTCCCCCACATCAGCAACTTCCCAGAAATACAAATCACATGAATCTTCCCTTTTCTGCATGAATCAAATTGGAAGATCATCAACCAAACTATTAAAAAATCAGCAACTAAAAGCAGCAAAACAACACTTAAATATATTATTACCCCATGATTCGGGCATTTGTAGAAGACTCGGCCAGGGTTGCGGATTGTGGTTGAGACGCGACGGATGACTCTGCGTGATTTGCAGCAGTGGCACCACACCAACGGCAGCGGGTTGCGATGAGCAATCGGCTGCGGTGCGCGTGCCGGCGGGGGTGTGATGAGACCCACAGGCGATGGTACGGGTGGCGACTTGGCGCATATCTGGTTGTTGCCTGCTGAAGAGCAGGTGGACAAGCAGCCAGCGGACATGGTTGCTGCGGCCATAGCTTCTGATGCTAGGCAGAGTAAGTAGAGAAGAGGAGAAGCGAACATTGGATATGTCAGTTTCATTACTTGCAGACTAGCATAGCACCATATATAGTCATAGTCTAGGTTTGGATTCGAACCAGCTACAGGAGCACGTCTTTCTTTTTTCTAAAACTCGGCAACGTCTCTTTACTGGTACACTAGCTTGTTCTGTACGCCTTCCCAAGTCTTTGATTTTCTTTCCCTTTTTTGCGAGGAAGGAAGGAGGACAAAATTGAGAGTTCCTGGGACTCGAACCCAAGACCTCTCGGTTGAAAACCAAGGGTGCTAGTCATTTATGTGGCGAACGTTCCCTGTGAGGAGGACGGCAGACGAACGCATTTTCCTCGCAGTTTTCTTCCTATATATAAAAAAGTATGCTACTTGGTGTCCGCTTAGTCAACAAACGATTGTGCCAACCTTGACCGTTGGATTGACATTCAATGTTAGTCGCGTTTCTTCAGTCTCTTCTTCCTCGAGCCGCCAAAGCCAAACCAGCGCTGGCGGGACCGCCTACTCCCACCTCCCATGGTTGGTTGTGATCTTCCCCGGCTCTTGTTCGTTCCCGTCTGAGGCCTCACCATCGTCCTCCGCCTTGGTTCGCTCGCCGCGACGCCGCCCTCTGGTGTTGTCAACATGGTCAACAACCGAGAGGAATAAGGAGATGACTGTACATGGTGAGGATGACAGTAGGGACCCAACAGTGCGCGCAGTAATTTTGTTTTTTCGGGACGGAGAAGGGTATCAACTGGGTTGTGCGGGACCTGTGGCCCGTCTAGCACAGGCTTTTATTTCATATGTTTAGCACATGACCAGCCCAGTTTGTTTTTCCTTTCTGAAAATGGCTAGCCAGCTATTTTGTTTTTTGCAGAATAACCAACGTAGGCCTACTTGCTTTTCTACGCCTTGCTGGGCCGGAAATCTTTCAAGACGAGGAGGGATGCATTTTGCCTAGAAAATGGGCTATAAGTAATAAGAAATGGGCTATAAGTAATAATAAATGGGCTGTAAAATGAAAAAATACAGCAAACAGGCAATTAGTTCCAAAATATTGTTTTCTTTCGGATTTTGATATTTTCAATTTCATTGTTTTTGTGCAGGTAAAATGTCACTGAATTTAAATTAAGGTATATTTAGATTTAAAATTAATTTGAATCTGGCTAGAAATTTCGGGCTGTATGTTGTTTGGGACAGATTTGGAGGCTGACTTGTGGGTCTACTAGGTTGACGTGTACTTTGACTTTGTCAACTTAGTCCACAAACGATTCTAGCAGAAGTGGCTGTGCTGCTTCTTCAATATCTGATCTTCTGGCTCCAGCCACCCAAACCAGCTCTGGTGGGACTGCCTGCTCCCGCCTCCCGTGGCCGGCTGTGCTGTCGCACAGGCCGCAGCGCCCCACCCTACTTCATTGCTGGCCAGGCCATTCCTCTACTCACCCACACCTCCTGTTATTTTCCGGCGACGGCAGCCGGACCATTAAACCCTCGTACTCCCCATCGTGTGGGCAACCATTGCTGAGTCTTCCCAGGCTCCATGTCGTTCCCTTCCTAGACCTCACCGTCGTCCACCGCCATGGTGCTCTTGGTGCGGCCTGGTCAACGTGGTCAACGAACGACATCCATTGGCCGTGGACTGTACGCGCAAAATAATGATTCCTCCACCTGACAGCTGGGACCCACCGGAAGGGCCTTTGTATTTCGCGAAAAAAACGTTCCCCCCGCTGACATGTCGGACCCACCAGCTATATCTTCGCACGCAAGGAAGTGCCTCCTTATTACGCATAAAAAATGAATACCCCCTGCTAGCTGGGACCCACCATAGTGGGAGGATGACTTGTGGGCCAACTAAGTTGACGGGGACGGAGGGCTTTGTCAACTTAGTCAATATGAACGATTCTAGCTCCAGTGACCGTACGATGTCCATCCAACGGCCATAGTGCTTCTTCAACCTCTGGTCTTCTTGCTCCAACCACCCAAAGCAGCGCCAGTCGTGCCGCATGCTCCTGCCTCCCGTGGCCGGTTGTGTTACCGTGGAGGCCTCACCGCCCCCTACTATTCCCACCGCTGGCCAGGCCCTGCGGCGACGGCAGCCTCACATCGCAGCTGAACCAGTGAACCCTCGTACTCCTCTCCGCGCGGGCTTCCACTGCCGCGTCTTTCCCGGCTCCGCGTCGTCCCCTTTCTAGGCCTCACCGTCGTCCACCGCCATGGTGCTCTCGGCGCGGCCTGGTCAACATGGTCAAGGAACGACTTCCATCGGACGTGGACTATACGTGGAGAGGCTGGCAGCTGGGTCCACGACCGCAGCAAGGAAGTGCCTCCTTATTATGCAGAAAATAATGATTCCTCCACCTGAAATCTGGGACCCACCGGACGGGCCACTGTATTTCGCGAAAAAAATGTTTCCCCCTGACTGCTGGGACCCACCAGCTACATCTTCGCACACAAGGAAGTGTGTCCGGGCAAAAAAAAAACGATTTGCCCCCCTGACTGCTAGGACCCACCAGCTACATCTTCGCAGGCAAGGAAGTGTCTAACAGTCGGGACCCACCTGGTCGAAGCATACGTAGCGTTGTCATTCTGGTCGCGAACGTGTACGTACGTATATACTGGTGGATGTAGAGGCGCGCACGTGTCATAGTAGAGGCGCGTACGTGTCGTAGTAGAGGCGTGCACGTAGCATGTACACGTACGTACAGCGGCCAGGGTGCAATAAAGAAAATACGGCCACGTATGTGTACATACGGGCCGGGTCTCGAACGCCTACTCGCGCATACGTACGGCCAGGGCTCGTGTACATGGCTGGATCGAAACGGAGAAATAGCGTCATCGTCGTGTTCATGGGGAGGCAACGGAATGCGTCGTGTTCATGGGGAGGCAACGGAATGCGTCGTGTTCATCGGGAGGCAACAGAATGCGTGGGAGCCAACCAGCTGGGTCAGAACGGAATGTGTGGCCGTGTTCATCGAGATGGCTTGGACGGAATAGGCGATGGAAATGAGGTCTGGCGTACCGCACAATGGAGGAAACAGACCTCCTACATTCGGAACGGTGTCCTGTTGATCGGGAGGGGTTTGGCGTACCGCAAAACGGATGAAACGGACCTCCTACAGTCGAAACGGGGGTCCTGTTGATCGGGAGGGGTGTGGCGTATCGCAAAACGGACGAAACGGACCTCCTACGGTCGAAACGGGGGTCCTGTTGATCGGGAGGGGTGTGGCGTATCGCAAAACGGACGAAACGGACCTCCTACGGTCGAAATGGGGGTCCTGTTCATCGGCAGGGGTGTGGCGTACCGCAAAACGGGACTCCACTGGATACTGTTCATCTCCACCGTCGACCTCATCGAGCCTCCACGGGCTACCTTCGACCTCCTCCGGCCTCCATGGGTTCCTGTTCATCTAGCCTCCACCGCACGCTACTCCACTGGCTACTGTTCAACCACCCCTCCACGGGCACCCCTCCACCGTCTACTGTTCATCTAGCCCTCCACACCACGGGGTCCTATTC
>NC_041390.1:523933871-523941852 GCF_002162155.2 Triticum dicoccoides | reverse complement strand
GTTCATCCAATCGATCGGCTTCAGTTAGCAGCAGTAGCGAAGGAATCACTCGATCGGGTTCAGTTAACAGCCATCGATCGATCGCTCAGGTTCAGTCCCTGTTTAGGAATTCATCCGATTAACCAGTTAACTTGCTGATTAATCCCTACTCATAGGGTCCCCGAGTAGCCGATTACCCGATAAATCACCCGATTAATTCATTAAATGGCCGATTAACTTGTCGATTAGCCTATTAATCCCCTACTCACCAGCCGACCGAGCAGCTACCAGTTAACGATTTCCTCAACAATGGGTTCAGTAACGCGTAGCCTGCAGTGCAATCGCTCGGGTTCAGTTAGAGCCCAACGCCTCGCTCGGGTTCAGTTAGAGCCAACGCCTCGCACACACACGCGTACGTGTACGAGAGAAATGCGCATCGCTCGGCCCCCGACCTCCCACCGTAACCGGGAACTCCCCGAAATTTTCCTCCCCCTCGCTTCTACCATGGTTTTTTCCGTCATGGACGGCCCAAAGAATGTCATGCAGCTGTGTCTCCGGCCCGCCCAGGACGAAAAGCCCATTTTTTGTCATGATTTTTTGTCATAGAAGTAGGAGCCCACCACATCTATGATGATACCGGGTTTTGTCACAATTATCATCATAGAAGTGTCATATGTATGACAGAAAAAAATTCGTTCGGCCCAAAATGTCACGGATATGTCTTTTTTTTAGTGTATATTCATATATAAAGGAGTGGCAACGTTTACCTCATAGCGCTCCTTCATCAGGTTTACTAAGCCGGCTTCAAAGTCGCGGTTGGTATACAGGCGGTTCAAGTAACCAGAGTGGAGGTCTTGGGCACTGAAATGGGCATAGCTATCCATATCTACCTTCCACTTGCCTTTATCTTCAGCAGAAATTTCTTCCTTGGCGCTGTGTTTTGATAAGACAGTGGGGTTATCCGGTGATGTGTAACCAAACCCAGTAACCACAACATCGTCAGTTTTTTCTTCGATGGGCTTAGCTGGGCTCAGCGGCTTAGAAATCACTGGTTCAACATCCATATGGTCTATGGAGGCTTCATGATCTTCTGGTGGTTGGTCATCAATGACGGCTTCTGCAGTTGGATGAGAAGATTCTGGTTGTTGTTTCTCTAGTTCAGATGGATTGACATCATCGACCGGCTTATTCAGCTTTGCTTTCTTGCTGGGTTTGGCTTGGCCCCTGAAAATAGGAAGTATAAAGAGGTCAGTATAATGACCAGGCATAAGATTTGAACGATTAAGTATACCCTTACCGAGGTACAGTCTTGAAAGCCGGAATTTGAGTTCACGCTGACTCGCAAGAGGAGGAATGAGAAGTCCCCTGGTAGTTTGAATCAGACAGGTTAAGAGGTTGTCGAAAATAACTCGCCTTGGGATAAGGTATATCAAAAATATGTAAGATCTCTGGGTGGCGTTTGCGAGCCGGCGTATTTGGTAACCCGAAGGAAGTAATTACACCACCACTATGCCGGGTGGTGCGGCGAGCTTCATGTTACTGTTTCTTCAAAAGAAAGTTGGGATCCAAGTGATCTAGAGGGTGAGAAAAGCTTACTTTCCGGCTTGCTTGTAGGGTTTTCTGTGTTGGCAGAGGTTCTGAGCCGGAGGAAAGAATAATTACCTCTGCGTTGCCTGCACGGTTGGCTTCTGCGTCGTCCTGATAACAATCCTTGTCAATGAGATGTATAAAAAATGAGCCAAGTGAATCAAGTTCTACCTCTGATTCTTCATCATCATCAGCGTCATCATCAATATTTAAGTCGGTCGTCTCGGCGGTCTTCTTCTTGGCAGGCCTTTTGGTGACTTTGGTTTTATTGCGAGCCGGTTTAGCCGGCTTATCTTGAGGTTTCTTCTTCCAAAATGGACACTCGGTAAATTGGTGCACCCCTGCAGGGAAGAAAACATCTATCGATAGCCTATCCTATGGTAACGGACACTCGGAGTTGTATCCCGATCGATACAACTAGAACTGGATACTTGAGATGAGACATGGATACGAGAAACGGATAGTATGGCTCTGGGATTGCTTTCTCGCGGGGAGTCGAGAAAGGATCTCTGGCCGAGGTTGATAACACTACTACTACTTTACTTTATGCCACTCTTATCTCTTCTGATGCTGCAAGATGCTTTGAGCCGATTGAAGATGCTAGTCTTCGATAGGCTAGGCTATCCCCTTCTCTTCTGGCATTCTGCAGTTCAGTCCACATATACTATCCATTTCATTGACACCGATGCATATGTAGTGTAGATCCTTGCTTGCGAGTATTTTGGATGAGTACTCACGGTTGCTTTTCTCCCCCTCCCCCCCTTTCCATTCTTCTCGGATGACGCAACCAAATGACGGAGTCCAGGAGTCAGATGTCACCATCGACGATTACTACTACACCGAGGGTGCCTACTACTACGTGGAGACCGTCAATGACCAAGAGTAGTTAGGAGGCTCCCAGGCAGGAGGCCTTGCCTTTTCGATCGTTGTTGCTTTTGTGCTAGCCTTCTTATGGCAAACTTGTTTAACTCAGGTCTGTACTCAGATATTCTTGCTTCCGCTGACTCGTTTGTTCTCAAGCTTATGTATTCGAGCCCTCGAGGCCCCTGGCTTGTAATATAAAGTTTGTATTATTTTAATTTGTGTCTAGAGTTGTGTTGTGATATCTTCTCGTGAGTCCTTGATCTTGATCGTACACATTTGCGTGTATAATTAGTGTACGATTAAATCGAGGGCGTCACAGAAGGCATCAAGAAAGCAACATGGATCGAGGCCATAAGCTGATGTTTTTGAAACACACACAGATTGTATTGTAGTACCAACTTTTGAGCCATAATTACTGGTGTTGATTTCCTCTAGTTTTGTGATATCATCAATCAATAGTATAATCTGCGATAGATTTATGTGATTTTTTCATTCACTGGCCATCTACCAGCCACTGGCCCAAACTGATGGTGTGTTGTTGTAGCGTTACATTGCTCAGTTCGTCTGAAGCAGCGGCATGGCAGCATCCAGGACTCTCTGGATTCCAAAAACAGGCTTGCTCAAGATACAAGTTTGCTTCTTGTTCCAAAATGTCACAACGTCAAAGGATTGTAAGTCTGTAACACTAAATCAACTTGACTGTTTACCGAGCGTGACACATAATCAAACAGCTAAGTTTTGAAATTTGCATTTTGTGCTCATTTTGAGGCTGAATAAATTATTCAAACACCAAATGCGGGATGATTAAGGATGAAGATGAAATGAGTAGTGCTCCCTCTTTGAGAGTGATTAGCAAACACAATGCCAGTCTAGCCAAACATGTCATCTAAGAGTAGATACCGAATTGCCCCTATCCTACACTTTAAATCACCAAACAAGATGTTGGTTTGTCTAAAATTTTGTTTTCTGTCTCCATCCATCTGTTGCATCCAACACCCCTGGTGCGGCTTCAAATTTTCTTTTGCCTACTTGACCATGTACCCCCTCGGGTTGCAGCTTCATTCTTGTTCTGCCTCCTTGGCCATGGGCCCCTGGTGCAGCTTCAAACCTTTTTTTGCCTCCTTGACCATGGAACCCAACTATTCTAGTGCCTCAAGCCTAATTCCATAGCCCCACACAATTGTTTGGTACATGTCCAAGCAAGTCCGCTTATCGAGCTTATCTTCATAGTGATCTACATCAGCCATCAATTTCTCTACCTCGGTCTTTGACAGCATCTAAAAGAGAATAGACAAAAAAAGTTTGAAACTCATTACTTGCAACGAGAAATTTACATCACATGCACAACCACAAGCCGTGATACATTATTTTCGAGAAATCCGAGAAAACATTTGCTAAATATTACAATTTACCTCTTCAAGACCGCCAGTTACATTATCCTCTTCAGGATCGCCAGTTACATTTTCCTCTTCAGGATCGCCTTCAAGATCGTAACTTACATTTTCCTCTTCAGGATAACATATTAACTTAAGAGCAGTTGTAGGTTTCAGTTTGCCCCAATTCTTAGAGTCAATTCCTGATACCACCGCAAGCTTGTTACCATAATGCTACAACAATGCATCACGTGAACCCACAAGAAGATCACACTCATACACGGTAGATGCAATATCAACGATGTCTGAATTAACCTGCATAAAAGGAACCCTACTTCATCTCTAGCTAACAGAAAAAACACAAAGGGCAAAGTTTGCTACGAGAATAACGTACAAATACTTGCGTTGGTGGCTTGAAGAGGGAAGCGCACAAACTATCGAAAAGAGTAACAGTACATGGCAGAGAGCAAACCATCTCAGGCACAGGAAAGGAAGTGATGAGCTCACCAAGTTGGCATCGACCTCAACGCCATGACGATCCAAGACCGATTTCATTCCTTGGCTGATCTGGAGGCGGTCCTCATTAGTCAGTTCCAATTTTTTCATCAGGCACTAACATCTTGATGAGATTCTTCAAGCCCCACATTACTTCCAGCACAGTTTCATTGAACAGGCAATGAATTCCCTAGCAAAAATAAATTAATCCAGAACAAAAATTGTGCTCAAACTGTTCACAAGAAGCATACATGGGAAGTTTACATACTATAAGGAAGCTTACACTCACCAAACTTGCTTCAATGATGTCTTTATATTCCTGCTTTCCAACAGCAAGTTTCTGACCAGGCCAGAGCGGCCTCTTGATCATCTCAGCAAGCTCCGAACAAACACCATCACTACTAATGGTCCTGGCCTTGTCATCAAAAATTTGAAATTCTTTAAAATTAACAGTCTGATAAAGGAAAAACACAAAGACGAGCATGCATGTTAGCAGGGAAAACAAATAATCAGTCATACACCATGCCATGTCTCAATCATGACCAAACAGGATTCATGTTAGCAGGCCTCGGCTGTAAAGATGTAGTCTATTTAAGTCATCGTTATCAAATTATTGCAGTCTAATTCAGAATAGGTTCATTCGCTAAGATAATGCGATGTGTGCCATTTTAAAAACATATGATAGTTGTGTCATTTGGTAGAAGGTATTTATTGCGATGCTCCTCGCAAAAATCCTATCCTTAACCGTTTACCCTTTAGTCTAACTGATATGTTAAACCCTTTTCACTCCTGATAATTATAATTATCATAATGTCTGTAACAGAAGACATATTAGTTAGCGTTGTTATCCAATTTGCGGTCAAATCCCCCCTTTTTAGCTTCGTATACTGTATTTCCTATTGTGCGCTGCTCGCTCACTCAAATAATCTGTTATCCACTTTACTTGGCCAGCTATCAGGAACACTTCTTGAGGAAAAATCAAGTCAGACCTGATAGTAGAGGGAATCAAAGAAGTACTAGTTGCAAGAACTAACAGGAGGATAGAACGAACATAGAGGGGAAAGGCTGAAGGCATTGATTCTTAAGAAGAGGAACAAATAGTACTTGGAGACGAAAACAAACAGGAGCATGAAATCTCTGATCGAGTAAGCCTGAATTCTAAGTTCCTACTCTTGCTCAAAAGAGTATCAGATCCCACTCATTTTTCTGATCGGTACAAATATCACGTCAGGCCTCAATCATCCTAGCTAGCAGTTACCTGAGAATGTGTTTTTAGGACTGGTATACAACTATACATATAATTGGTCAGACAACTAATAGCCTACTATCTCCGTCCCAAAATACGTGTCTCTCAACTTTAGTACAACTTTGTACTAAAGTTAGTATCAAGACATTTATTTTGAGACAGAGGGAGTACTTGCAAAGAAAGAAAGAAAAGAAAACAACTAATGGCCAATATAATGTGCCTGAATTCTTTCATTTTGTCTCTTCAATTAAGAGGGGGGGCGAAACATAAATTAAAGAACATGGGAATATGATGCAAGATTGAAATAAGAGGTACCGACCATTCGTGCCCTGGGCATGTCGATGAATTCTAACCAGATATCTTGCAATTAATCCAGACAAAATTTAGGAGGATGACAAAGGAGGGCAAGGGCAGGCAAGTATATCAATTAATAAATAAATAAAATAAAGGGAAGAATAAGAAAGCAAGAGGGGGACATAGGTACCTCCAAGGCATTTGCACAAAAAAGTTTGACCCCATCATAATGCAAGACTGCAAATCCATAGGGCGTCTCAAAGAGCACCAATATTACGCCACTCTGCCCCAGCCAGCGACCTGTTGGAGAGAAAAAAACAGAAGTGAATCAAACTCAGGCAAGCAGCAGGATTGTAGAGCATTCAGATTGATATATCAGCTAAAGCCCTCTGTTCGTGCTGGGGCACGGCATGGTAAGGCTAGGGTTTCGTTTCTTATTCTCAAGAAATACTCAAGTATGGGTGGCATTCAGATTGAGAGAGGAGAGGAAGATGGAGGCGGGAGACTCACAAAGGTCGGCGTACGACGTCCCAGGGGAGGAGGGGGAGAAGCAGCAAAAGCAGGACGAGGGAGAGCAGGGCGATGGCGAGCCCTATTTCGCCTTGCGCGTTGCCCCATCGAAACTAATTGCGGAGGGTGAAGAAGAGGCGGGACGGGATTGAATTTAAAGGGGTGTGCCCATGGATTCGGAATCGATCGCGGACGCCAGAGCGGCGATTTCCTATTTAGCGCTGGTTTCTTCCTTGTTTTTATTCTTTAGAAAATTCTTCCTTGTTGGTACGCGCCGCTCAAGCGCCTCCCGCACCGGTCCTTGTAAGTTGTAACTTTCTGCACCTCCGGTTTTGGGAACCTACTAGCGCGAGAGCTATCTTTTGCCCAAGAGTCGCTGTAGGCTACCCTCTCCTCAAGAGTTGTTGTTGTTGTTGTTGTTGTTGCTGTTGCTGTTGCTGTTGCTGTTGCTGTTGCTGTTGCTGTTGTTGTTGTTGTTGTTGTTGTTGTTTGAGCAAACGAACACTAACCCTACCTAGCTGGGGAAGAAGAAAGGGGAAAGAGGATTTCCTCTACACGCTCATTCTGAAGGCGCTCGAACGTTTTGCGCGTTTTCTACCCATCTTCCACGCCTCGCTGGCATGAGTCATTTCCCACTTCCCAAAACCGCCGTCCAAAACCACCAAAGGATGCATAGGGGTTGCATGCTTTGTCTGGTTTATGCAGGTTTATGGGATTAACTAAGCTAAATTTGAGTCCAGTGGTGCTTTGGTCCAAATGTGAGAGCTTAGGCGGTTATATACATTTAACTCGATATGAATTAGATAGTGATCGAGGCGTTCAGATCTGTCAATAAAAACAGACCATTCACATACATTAGGAGAATTCTAAAACTATGAAGTCAAAAAAGACCCAGGTTCGGGCCCTCTTAATGGAGGTAATACCCTACTTCCTGCTTGATTGACTTTGATGAGTATAGGATTTACAAGAGTTGATCTACCTCGAGATCGTAATGGCTAAACCCTAGATGTCTAGCCAGTACGATTATGATTATCTCTACGGACTAAACCCTCCGGTTTATATAGACAACGGAGGGGGCTAGGATTGTACAGATTCGGTTTACAGAGAAAGGAATCTTCATACCGAACGCCAAGCTTGCCTTCCACGCCAAGGAGAGTCCCATCTGGACACGGGGGATGGTCCTTGATCTTGTATCTTCACGGCCCATCAGTCCGGCCCACATCACATAGCCCGGACGTCCAAGGACCCCCTAGTCCAGGACTCCCTCAATGGCCAACCACACATATCTAACAATCGGATTTCAAACGCACCCGACAACTTTATTTGAGGAACAGGCAAATCTGACTCCTCGGTTCAAACATTTCTCTCGCAGCCCAGAAGATCATCGTCTCTGACTAATAAGTAAATGTCTCGAAGCACAAAGAAATTTCTCTCAACTCACTTGGGATATGTTTCAGTTAAGAATCAGAGAAACATAAGTTTCGAAACACTTCAACCCCTCTTAATAGTACGGTGGCCCTATGACCCAACTAAGAGAAAATGAACTACAGAAAAACATGCTACGTCTTTTCTTCGTCTTCATCCTTCTCATCTGCAGTCAAGGCTCTCGGGCCGCACTCTATAGCAATTGCTT
>NC_041390.1:523907369-523933737 GCF_002162155.2 Triticum dicoccoides | reverse complement strand
ACGCAATCTCTTCGATAGCAATCTTCTAGATTGCTTTAGCATTCTTCTCTGTGTCATAGATATTTATCTTCTGAGTTTATAGTAGGCTCATCTGAATTCCAGTGACCCAAATTCTCTATGTTCACTAGCAAACATATTAGTCCCTCACTGTTTCTGTCCAACAATATCCAAAACTCTTGGGGCACACAATTGCACCAACATGAGGCTTGATGGACGAGGAGCTTAGCGTCTTTAGCAGCATGACTAATGTCGACAAGGATGTGCCGCAACCGCCATTAGGGAGAGCAAGTCCGTTGACGTCCACCCTGACTTGTACATCGCCGTCTTGAAGCAAGGTGGCTTCATTTTGGAGGCTTTGATGGCTGCTCTTAGCCACCTGATGGACAACATGGCACAAGGTGTTGAGTTTGTTGCCATGGCGGACGCCCATAGGGTGCTCTGGCTTAGGAACTGATTGGGCAATCACTACTACTAGTGTTGTTTCTTGTGGTGGTGACGGCGTGCCTAATGATCGACGATGACAATGACAAGGATGATGTACATTTTGTGGTACCTAGGGCTTGCCAAACTGTTGTTGGCTTGTATATGTTGATGAAATGGTATATACCAACCACACATGCTGATGGCAAACTACCGGTGATACGATTACACTCTCTTTTGGATGTGGTGATAGGATGACCATAGTAGTTAGAACGAACATGTTCTGCTTTTGGGTATATGATAATGCATGCCTATGTTGTTTTATGTTCCATATTTGTGTCTCTTTGCTCGTTACTTATATTGTTGCTATTCTTTCATGTTAGGTGAAGTGTTATGTGGTGTATGTAGGGAGGCAGATGACGTTTACTCCAAATTTGTGCTCAAGTAGAAGAGAAATTCTGAGGTAGGCTAGTTGGTTTGGGTTGTGTAGCGTGAAAAACTTCATCATCGTCATCCAATTCATCTTGATTATACTGCTATTTTATTGGTGTGATCATATGCAAGGTCTACATAATAAGCTCACCGCATAGGCTATAAGATAAGCAATTCTGACCGAATGTATACAACCAAGCGCGGGGGTGGGCATGGGAGGCCGGGGGGAATTGGTGTTGTCCTGCAGGCAGTATGCATGCTAAAACCATGTGCGCAACATGGTTTCAGCCTGCATTTGCCCAGCATGTCCCAGGTGAGCCCCATATGGAAGGAGGCAAAAATCGATGCAAACTACCAAGCACCTTATTCATCCTACTGCATAGGCAAGGTCTCATCCTTCGGATTTCCGCGACCTAAAGGCTCAGAGTGCTCCTGAAAAAATTGGGGTCCAAAGACTCTATCTTGGATGCGTGGAATCATCACAGAGATGCGGGATATGTGTAATTTCTTTCAGGGATTCAAGCTTCGGTATGCTAGCCGTCGGACTAATTCGGCAGCCCACCGTGTAGCTAGGCATGCTTTAAATCTTTCTGTATCTATGCTTGTGTACGATGTAATCTCTGGGTGGCTGACTGAAATCTTGCAGTCAGACATGCTAGCGCCTGATGACTAAAGAACCGGAAGGGCGTTTTAGCTAAAAAAAAACTTCATGGTCCTCAATAGCAATAATCTTTCACAAAGTCTACAAAACCTTTATCGTGATAAAGATCAGTTCAAGAAACCATTCGGCATGAATGGTGAGCTATATCAAGGACAATGAACAAAGGATCAGTTCATGTAGTAAGTAACGTACACAAAAATACTTTGCAAAAAAAAAAATCTTACACTCACAAAAATAAGCACTGTGAGACTCGGGAGTTTGCTCCTGCATGCCAATCTGCAAGTGTGTGTTTAAGACTTCAGAGGGTGCGCACACGCTGACACACATATACTTTCCAATCAATAAAGAGAAGAACATTGAGTGCTAGGATATGATTTTAAATCCACGGAGTCAAAACTATTCGCCAACCAAGAAACTTCGCGTGACAGGCCTGTTTCTTGGTTGCTACTCACTTACTTGCATGAAAAGGACACGGACGAAATTAACTAACTCCATGACATCACAGCTTCCATTGAACTCGTGTTGGCAGTACGTACTGCACCCCGGCGACTCGTGATTGGTGAATCTACTATCTGCCGCCGAAGCAACGGGGAAAGCGACGCCACGAGCCGGATTAAGCCCACCGCGAAATTTCCATTGCGTGCGGGCAGGGAACCAACGAAGAATAATTAAGCTGTCGACCCGCTGCGGATTTTTCTGCGGGCGTGACGTCGCACGGATCCATGTCAACTGCTGCAAATGAATATCCAGATTCGGCGCCACCTTGCGGAAGATGGATTCAATACCGCGGCGCTCCGGTGAGAACGTCAGCCGCGGTAGAGAAGACTTTCGTTGACGAATGGGAGGGAATAAGTTGGACGATCAAGCGCGCCACAACTCCACTGGGCTTATTATTCAGATGATGGGAGTACGAGTATTGATTATTTCTATTATGTACAGTGCTGATAACAAGTGGAATGCGTGAATGCGATGGCCAGACTGTTTTCTAGCGTGTGTACAGTAGCCGCACTCACGACACGCAGTACCGTACATACGTGCGTGTAGGTCTGCGGGGATGTGCGTAGCCTAACGGTACGTGGCGAGAGACGTTCGAGAGATGCATGCATCAGGTCATGCTTTGGAGCACAATCGATTTGCCTAAACTGAACAGTTTAACCCCTCCTCTCTCTCTTTTTTTTTTTGCGAAGGGTAAACTTTTATTGATTACCCAAACTGAAAGTCTTGCTTACAAAGATCAGGAACAACGCCTGGACCGGAACCGAGCCACACAGCAGTGCGCTCTTCTACTCTACCAAAGTTTGCAAGGAAATGGCTAACTTTATTTTGATCGCGAGTGATATGAGCTAGTCTCACATCTCTTCCTCCCCTCATGAGGCGTCTGGTCTGGTCTATCAACATAGCATAACGAGATCGATCCACAGTGTCACCTCTCAACATATTGATTCCGACTAGGCTGTCGGTCTCAAGCTCCACCGGAAGAGGCGTTCATTGGAGCGCTAGGTTTAGGCCCTCCATACACGCAGCCAGCTCCGCTTCAAGTGCATCCGCGCATCTCCGAAGTTGGCGACAAGACAAGAAGATGATCGTGCCCGAGTTGTCTCGGAGCACCATGCCCGCCCCTACCGTGTCCGTCGACGGGCAGAAGGAGCCGTCGACATTAAGTTTGGCCCAGCCCGCCGAGGGGAAGCCATCTGGCGGGAGTCGGTGTGCTCGTCGGGGCTTGTCTGGGCGCCACACCAGTGTGCAGCGCCTCCACCGCTTGCTTGTCCTTCACCGGATCAGCCTCCGGTCGGTTCTGTACGCCGATGATGGATTCCACGTAGCTCAGCAGGAAGCGGCATGAAGCTTCGACAGGAGGGGGTTCTTATCGTGCATGAGTTCATTCCGAACGAACCAGCAGCGCCAAAGCAGCAGCATCAGCTCCAGCCGCTCCCGGTCTGGTAGGTCACAGAGGCTTTGAACTAGCCACTTTGTCCCCGTCCTCCTAAATGCCTTCACCTTGGGGATACACTAGTGTTCTTCCATAGCTTGCCACAGTCCGACGGTCCGTGGGCACCTGCAAAACGCGTGAAACGTGTCCTCCAGCTCGGAAGCGCAGAGAGGGCACAAGTCAGAAACCTCGAGACCCTGGCGTTTCTTGTTCACCCAGGTGGGTAGACAATCAGTGACGAGTCTCCAAACAAAGGTGCGCACCTTAGGAAGAGCAAGGCACCTCCATACAAAAGACTAGACGGCCCGTCGCCCGTCCGGTGCCCTGCTCGCCGCGACTGATGAAGGCCTCAAACGATCCTCCAGAGCAAGTCGATAAGCACTCTGAATCGTGAAACTGCCACTCTTCTCCGGTGCCCATGCGATAATGTCTTCGCCCATGCGTGATGGCGTTGTAATCTTTAGTATCTCCTCTGCATCAACCGGGTAAAAAACTTGATGAACCACGTCTGGCTTCCAAGCACCATGATTGTCAAGGAGATCCGTCACCCGCCTCAATCTGCACCTGCCCTGCGGTGTAATGGGTTTCCCGGTTCCGTTCCTCGGTATCCAGCTATCGCGCCAAATGCGGATGGATGCTCCGTTCCCCACACGCCAGATTAGCCCTCTTTTCAGCAGTTCCAGACCATGTTGCACACCTTGCCACGTTGCCGAAGCACCCGCCGGGAACACCATGTCCTCAAGACTACCATTGGGGTAGTACCGCACCTTCAAGAGCTGCGCGCATAAGCTGTCCGGGTTGGACAGAAGCCTCCAAGCTTGTCGTGCCAATAGTGCTTGATTGAAGAGCCTTAGATCTCGGAAGCCGAGCCCGCCTTGTGCTTTCGGCTTGATCAGGTGAGTCCACGCCTTCCAGTGCATCTTCTTCTTGCCTTTCTCCACACCCCAATAGAAGTTGCCTATCATCCTCATGAGATCCTCGCAGGTAGAGGCAGGGAGGCGGAACACACTCATGATATATGTGGGTATCGCCAGAGCCACTGATTTGATCAAGACTTCTCTCCCGCTTGGTGCTAGCAGTTATGCTGCATCCCAGTCCACCATTCTCTTTGTAAACTTCTGTTGCAAGTTCTGGAATTTGTCCTTTGTCATGCGCCTGGATGGGGTAGGGAGACCAAGATAGCACTCTTCAAAACTATGTTGTTGTACCCCCAACACTTCCTTAACCTCCTCACGAATATTAGCTGGGCAGTGCTCTCCAAACAGGATGGAACATTTATGCGGATTGATGAGTTGGCCGGTAGCGTGGGCATATGAATTCAACGCCTCCTTGACATAGTTTGCTTCGAGGGCAGATGTGCGAAAGAAGAGCAGCGTATCATCGGCGAACAACAAATGTGAGATGCCAGGAGCTCTTGGACAAACCCTCACTGGCGTGATCTCTAGGGCCCGCACTTTTTGGCACAAGATAGCGGCAAGACCGTCAGCAACAAAGATAAATAGAAACGGAGAAAGGGGATCTCCCTGCCGAAGCCCGCGCGTCGGTGCAAATGAATCTGAGAGGGTTTCGTTTAGATTAATACAATACTGAACCGAGGTGACACATGCCATGATCCACTTCACCAATTGGCTCGCAAAACCCATTCTCTGCATCACTTGCTCAAGAAATCTCCAATCCACTCTATCATAAGCTTTTGACAAGTCCGGCTTGTAAGCACAAAACTCCTATCTGGATCCTTCTCCTGCCTTATATAGTGTGTGCATTCAAATGCAATGAGGGCATTATCAGTGATGAGCCTCCCGGGCACGAAGGCGCTCTGCTCTTCAGACACCACATCACCAAGGATAGGCCTGAGCCGGTTGACCAAGCACTTCGAGATGATTTTGTACGCCACGTTGCATAAACTAATGGGCATGAACTCCATCATCATCTTTGGATTTTCCACCTTCAGAATGATTACAATGGTAGTAGAGTTCACTCCCTCTGGCATTATACCTGTGGAGAAGAACTCACTTACTGTTGCGATGATATCCTCTTTGAGAATGCTCCAATGGCGCTGAAAGAATCTGGCCGGGAGGCCGTCAGGTCCCGGCGCCTTGAGGGGGTCAATTTGGAACAAAGCGTCACTGATCTCCTTTTTCGAAAACGGGGCGCAAAGCTTTGTATTCGCCTCGGCCGAGATCACCTCTTCAAACAGCAGCACTACAGTCTTGGGTTGCAAGGTTTGGTCAGCCTAAAAAGGTTTCAAAGATATGCAAGCGCCATAGCTGACATGATATGATGATCTGTTTGGTAATTGCCCTCGTTGTCAATCAGCCCTTTGATCTTGTTCTTATGTGCCCTCCACACAGCCTTGCTGTCGGTGTCAAAACCGGCGGATCTCGGGTAGGGGGTCCCGAACTGTGCATCTAAAGCAGATGGTAACAGGAGGCTCGGGACACGATGTTTTACCCAGGTTCGGGCCCTCTCGATGGAGGTAAAACCCTACGTCCTGCTTGATTATTCTTGATAATATGAGTAGTACAAGAGTTGATCTACCACAAGAGCGGAGAGGCTAAACCCTAAAAGCTAGCCTATGGTATGATTGTATGTTGTCCTACGGACTAAAACCCTGCGGTTTATATGTTGTACAAGGTTTCAAAAACTGTTAATACCGTGTTGTTATCCACGGGATGGTGCTCTGTGGCATTTGGGATAAGAAGATCCTCACCACTTCTGGCCACCTGCCGGAGTATCCAACATGCTCTAAGGCTGTGCGTTGGTATGATATCCGATGTGCTATGAATTTTGCAGGGTCCGTTAAGCCATCCCTCCAATACGGTTCCATGCCCTATAGAGGGTTTTTGTTTCTTTGTAACTAACTCGGGTGTCTTATGATAGTGCACCATTTTACTTCGAACTGGGTGTATATTCTTAGCCGGATTATCCTAAAATTTCATTTTGGTTTTCCAGGCGCTTTCCATCGCACAGTACTTTCGTACTATGGATGCCAAGTCAGCGAAGCGTGATATGTCATGGCGACTTAAGGCGTTAAGGATTCCCTTATCCGTGCAATTATTGTAGAAAAATGAGACCGCGTCTTCCTCGCGATAGTCCTTAACCTTGTTCATCACAAGGAGGAATCTGGCCCAATAATAATGTACTGTTTCATGGGGCTCTTGCCTGATGTGGGAAAGATCATTTATGTCTGGGTGGGTGGGTGGAATTGAGTCCGAACCCCTACCCAATATGAGACCCAGGGGCCGAGGTGTTTCCAATATTGGAATTTCGGGTTCCGGTATGTTGCCCGATAAGTCTGGCCCGCTGCCTGGTTCTAGGTCCAGGGCTTGGGTGATGTCCTCCCATAAACGGGTATCCGGCTCGAAGAGCTCAGGAATCCGGACATAGTTAGTCCTCAAGATAGAAGAGGAATCGCCGCATTGTTCCTCCACCACCGCCACATGGTGGGTGACCGGTGGAGAGTTAATCTCCCTTTGATCGGGTTTAAGCCCAATCCGATCATAGTCTGTAGCGACTCCCAAGGCGGCGATGCGGTCCAAGATCTCGTTTAGGGAAGAGAGCTCCATTGGACCCATCTGCTCGGCGAATTCCGAGCCGACGTGGAGGTTGTTTTCGATGACCCGAGAAGTCATCGTCGGGGCAGCAGCCGAACGGGCGGTCATGATGAAACTGCCTAGCCGGAGAGTTTGACCGACAGCCAGGGCTCCCCCGGTGGTGATGTTGTTCTCAACAACGAGACGAGGCATCCTTCCTTATGGTGACGGCACAGAGGAACTCTCAATGAAAGCACCAATGTCGGTGTCAAAACCGGCGGATCTCGGGTAGGGGGTCCTGAACTGTGCGTCTAAGGCGGATGGTAACAGGAGGCTCGGGACACGATGTTTTGCCCAGGTTCGGACCCTCTTGCTAGAGGTAAAACCCTACGTCCTGCTTGATTATTCTTGATAATATGAGTAGTACAAGAGTTGATCTACCACGAGATCGGAGAGGCTAAACCCTAAAAGCTAGCCTATGGTATGATTGTATGTTGTCCTACGGACTAAAACCCTCCGGTTTATATAGACACCGGAGGGGGCTAGGGTTACACAAGGTCGGTTACAAAGGAGGAGATATACATATCCGTATTGCCTAACTTGCCTTCCACGCCAAGTAGAGTCCCATCCAGACACGGGACAAAGTCTTCAATCTTGTATCTTCATAGTCCAACAGTCCGGCTGTCCGGAGACCCCCTAATCCAGGACTCCCTCACTTGTGATGGAAGAACTTTGTGTTGCGATCACCATGCTTTAGCCATTCCACACGCGAACGTTGGAGCCACATCATTTCCTCCTTATAAAGCAGTTCGTTCATATGGTCAGTTTCCCTACGTATCTCATTATGGTATGCATTCATGTTAGTGAGCTCCTCTAATCTCATTTTGGACTTCTCAATTTCCTTTGTGATATTACCCACCTTCTTGCTGCTCCATTTGTGTAGCGCTAACAGTGTCGACCGGAGCACCCCGCTAATGTTGCCCCGATGACCATTTGCACCGGTTGCTCTCCATGCCTCCTCCACTATCTCCGACAGCGCCGATTCTCTTTCCCACATGACTTCATACCTGTGAGTTCTTCCAGTGCGCACCCGGGTCTCCCGAACACATCGTAAAATGACAGGGCAATGATCGGAGCAGGGAGACATGAGGTGTGCCACTTCACATTCCGGGAACAGATCAAGCCACGGGTTGTCAGCCACAGCTCGGTCCAGCCGCACTTGAACATTGGCATGCCCACTGCGCTTGTTATCATATGTGAATGGGTGCCCCGAAAATCCTAGATCCGCAAGCTGGCAGTCCTCTAGGCATTCCCTAAAGGCGACCATCTAATTCCGGGGACGAGGAGTCGAGGGCAAGTGCTCAAAGTCCCACATGGCCTCGTTGAAATCCACGGCCACCATCCATGGTATATCTGATGTGCCTCTTAGTTTGCATAAACTCTCCCACATGAGATGTCTGTTTTCGACCCTTGGTTCTCCATAAACAAAAGTCACCCGTCACATCGGTTCATCATCAGAAAGTCTCACGAACGCATCAATCCATCTTTCATTTATATCCTGGACGTTGACAGACACTGATTCATCCCAATACAAAGCTAAGCCACCACTCTTTCCCTGGCTACTGACGCCATCAAAACCTTTGAGGCCAAGTCTGTTGCAAACTCTCATCATTTTATGATTTGGTTGTCTAGTTTCACACAAAAACACCAGCTTTGGGGAATGGGATCTACAAAGAGCCTGGAGGTCGCAAATTGTGCGAGAGTTCCCCGCCCCTCGACAGTTCCAGAATAAGAAACTCATTGCGACTGACGGGGCGCCACACTTGGCCCCGTCAGCTTACTAGCGGCCCCAAGGCTGGTTGCCTCCCGATCCTCCTCTCGTTCCATGTTGCTTGCATCATCCTCAAGGTTCTGCGCCCCCATCTTCCCCCTCTTCTGGACTCCTCCCTCTGAAATATCCTCGAAAGGTACTACTGCATTGCCTTCGTGTGCTATCAAGTGTCGGTCCCTCAAGCCCTCCATATGCCTCTTGCCCAGCACGGAATCATTAAAGTCCATCGACTCCCAAGCACTTCCAAAAGACACCTCCAGATTATCAAGGTCACGTAACACTGGAACCATGTCGTCCCGTCCTAGCGGGGGTTCTCTGCGCACCACCATCCCACTCTTCTTATTCACCGCCACCTTTTTTTGCCCCCCGGCCGGCTTCTTCCGATGTTGCCTTGGTGTGATCTCCGACCTGCCCGATGATTTAGCCTCGAACTGCTTCCGCATTTGTTGAACCTTGCTGCACTTTGGCTTCTCTTTTTCAAGCCTCAACCTGAGCCCTTCGACATGTTTTCAAGCTGCTCATCCGCCTCTTCCGCACCCACACCCTCGGTGTCCTAAAACCCATCATGCGCATCTACCCTGCTAGGGATCTCTGGCTGAGGTTGTTGCTGGCTCATGCTTGTCTCTGATCGCGCCGAATACTGCGGCATCGTTCCTGCACTCCCCAGGGAGAAGTCCATCGCCCGTCGAGCTCTTGGTTGTCCCGACTAGGGAGCATACGTTTGCCTCTGTTCAAACTTCTTGAAAAGGGGAGCAGCGGAGGGTGGAGTCATACCCCTTGGTGGCCATTCCTATCCTCTTCTTCTCACAGGCATCCTTGTCGTGACCCATAAAACCACAGTGAAAGCAGAAGTGTGGAACCCTTTGTACTTGAGCTTGAAGGTACTTCGCTTAATTTCCCCCTTGGCCTTATCCTATAGCGTTATTTCCTTCTGCATCCTTCTATTATAGGGCAGTTTGATGCGGATACGTAGGAATTCATTTGTGCTGTGGCCACTTTCCGGAGCGTCCACCTCCAACACTTCCCCTAGTGCAGCCCGACTGCATTACCATATGCCATAGTCTGCTTCTTCCACGGGATATCAAAAACTCGCACTCGAACAGGAACCGCGTCCAGTTGGGTCTCTGGGGGCCTAGCCTCATTGTCAAACGGCATTACTAGCAGGGCGTCACCATCATATATCCACGGCCCCCCTCTTGCCACAAAACTGTAATCTCCCTCCGAGAAGAGAGTAATAGTATAAAAGTTATTCCTAATTGGCTGAAACTCTACCCCCGTCCTGAGTTGCCAGATCTTCTCAAAGTGTTTTGACAGGGTTTTTGCACTAGGTCGTCTCTGCGATCTGTACGAGCTCATCAATTTCTAGGTCTCCTGCGCGCTTTCTTCCTCCTCTAAGTCAACCGAGACAAAGGCCACATCATCCATGTCCACCTCACCATCAATTTGGGTCTCTGCGTCCTCCGAGAGCCCTCCTTCAGAAGTCGGTCCATCCCAGTTCCCATCCTCTGAGACATCATCGTGCGGCCCAACCTGCTCCGGCATCTGCCTGACCGCCACGAGCCTGCCTGCACCAGAGGGCTTCGGGTGGGTAGGAGTCTCATCGACTCCCCCATGATCACCCCCACCCTCAATGGCAGACGCGCCTCTCTCCATAGGAGGGTGATATCGGGGTCAGTGCAGCGTGGGATCGGGCCCTGGGTCGATTGGGAGAGCCGGCGGCGGTTGTAAAGCAGATCGACCAGATCGGGCCTCCCTATTTGAAGATAGCACCTTAGGGTTTAGGTTTCCTTGAGCCGCATGTTGACGGGTTCCCAGATTAGGGCGGAGACGCATAGACACAGAGGACTGCGGAGCCGTAGTCCGGGAGGGAACCTCCCAAAGGTCCGGAACGCTTCTGTCGGGGTAGGATTCAGGCGGCGACCTGCGATCGCCTATCGCCATTGCAACCCTAACCCTAGACGAAGCAGACTTTTAGTTTAACCCCTCCTTTAAAAAGCAAGAAATAAATCTAGAAAAATATGAGCATAAGTGCCAAGTCTAAGACTTGAACCCTGTGGGCTGGTTCCACCACAAAGAACCTAACCATCTGAGCTAGGCTCAGTTCACGTTTAACCTCACTGTTGAGAGTCGTCATTGTTGTTGCGACGGCCGAGTCCCTCCTCTTTCTTCGCCGGATGCCAATCGGTATAAACTAGCAGAGTAGCATGGGTTCCCTCTTAAGAGACACTTTTTTCGATAAAGGGCGACACAAAATAAGGATCTAGTTGAGGCATCTAGATCGCAGGTGGAGGTACACAGTCGCGTGCACATCCTTGGCATGTACTCCCTCCGTTCGGAAATACTTATCCTAGAAATGGTTGTATCTAGAACTAGAGTTCTAGATACAATCATTTCTAGGACAAGTATTTCCGAATGGAGGGAGTATATCACCATGTGATCAAATATATGAACATTCGTTAGAACTAGTTCCGGCAGATCCCTATGTAGGATATCTCGGCGTGACGATTAGGCCAGAGGAAAACCAGGAGACAATTTTACCCAATATAAGGGAGCTTGTATTTGCATATCGAGATAGAGCTCATCAGTAATGGTGTTTGTGGTGGAGCTACACGCTAGCGGAAAGCGGTTGTTTGTCGGTCATCATTGGCACTCCATTGACATCCGGTTGAACAGGAGCCCTTCTTCTTCCTTTGGGTCTAGAAACCAAATAGGAGGTGGTTCAGCTTCTGTCCAGAACCCATGGCTTCTACTTTCGACGAGCTTGGCAATTGGAGGCAGAGCGACCGTGGTTTTTGCATATCTTGATAGAGCTCGTGATTAATGGTGTTTGTGGTGGATCTACGACATTAGCGGAAGCGGTTGTTTGCCAATCTTCAGTGGCCCACCATTCACTCTGTGGGCTGAAGGGTAACCCTTCTTCTCCCTCTTTGAGTGGAAACCAAATAAGAGGTGGTTCGGCTTCTGTCCAAAGTCTATGGCTTCTACTTTCGACGAGCTTGACAATAGGAGGCAGAGCGGCCATAGATTTTGCATATCTTGATAGAGTTCGTCATTAATGGTGTTTGTGGTGAATCTACGACGCTGGCGGAAGCAGTTGTTTGCCGATCTTCAGTGGCCCGCCATTGACTCTTTGGGCCAAAGGGAAACCCTTCTCCCTCTTTAAGTGGAAGCCAAATAGGAGGCGCTTCAGCTTCTGTCCAGAGTCCATGACCTTTACTTCCGATGAGCCTAGCAACTGGAGGCGGAGCGTGGTGGTCTCGATGTTCCAAGTGAGGTCATCCCCAACTAGGATGCGATATGGGGCCACTTACGTCCTGATTTGCCCATTTCATTCTGTTTTGGGATCCTCCTTGTTAAAGTCAGTGACTGATATGCAATTATTTTCTTTTTATGGATACTGATGTAAACTGCTTATCGTCATTGCTCTATGTCTACTTCAGTTTTTTTGAAAGAAACACCCAAGAAGCATCTTATTTGAAAGACAATAATAGCCATTACTCTCTCCGTCCCAAAATAAATATTCTGATTTAGTAGGCAGTACTCCCTTCATAAACTAATATAAGAGCATTTAGGTCACTAAAGTAGTGTTCTAATTTTTTTGACGGGGAAATATTTGGAGCTTTTATTGAACAATCGAAGCCCCTGCCAAATCTGCAAGGAGGCTAGTTACAATGATGCCAGGGGCAGAGTCAAACCAACATTCTGTTACATCCAGTGTGCTTGCATGTCTAGCACATAGGTGAGCAGGGTAGTTGGATGTTCCCGAAATATATTGAATACAAAAAGACTTAAAACTAGAAGAATGCTCTAAAATTTCGGACAGGATGGGCGCCACAACAGTCCTATCATCATGACGCGAGTTCCAGAGATTAACGACCTCCAGGCAGTCGGATTCTATCATGACTTTCTCATAACCCCTGAGCTTAGCAAATATGACACCGTCCCGGATTGCTAGGGTTTCAGAGATAAGGGGGTCGGTAATCCCCTGATAAGGTTTACACCATGCAGCTCTGAAAGTGGAATGGGATCGAGCAACTCCTCCCACCCCTCCTCTTCGAGCTTCCAATGCAACACTGCCATCAGTGTTTATCTTGACCTCCCCCTCCTCAGGTGGCCTCCATCCATGGCCCGGAAGCAGTCAGGCCTGAGCCTTTGGTAGATCAAGCAAAGCTAAAGTATCTCTGGTCATTTTCATGGACTGTATTGGGTCGAGACCACCTTTATCATGAGTTATATTATTTCTAGACGTCCAAATAGCCCACATGATCGTCACCAGTTTGGCTCGATCGGACTCAGAGAACTTGGGATCACAAGTGATATCCTTTGACCATGTTAGAGGGTGTAGATCAGGTCGGTTTACCCCAAGCCAAACCGGAGCTTGAGTCCAAAACCCTCTCGCGTGGGAACAATTCAACAATGCATGTATCATGTCTTCATTTTCATGCTGACAAATTTTGCACTGGCTCACTGTTGCTATATGTCGATATTTGAGTGTGGATTCTACTGGTAGAATACCTCGTAAAACCCTCCACCAAAATACTCTCACTTTTGGCAGAACCTTCAGTTTCCATAATGTGGTCCATAACTGTTTCTCTGTCGCTGAAGTTTCGACTATCGTCCCTTCCTCTAGAGCCAAATGCTCGTTCTGAGTCACGAGAGCGCGGTAAGCTGACTTGATAGTGTATGAACCAGATCTCTCCAAAGCCCATGCCAAAATATCATCTCCACCGCCAATCCATAGGGGGATGTTCAGAATGGCGTCTGCATCTGATGGTATGAAGTTCTCTCTGATTACCTGATCTTTCCAGAGCCAAGTTTCGGGATCGATAAGATCAGACACTTGTTGTAGCTGCGCATTACCAATGTGAGCAACCGGAGTCATAGTTCTGGTATCAGGGATCCATTTGTCCTCCCAGATAGAAACGGTCGTGCCGCTTCCAATGCGCTTAAGCAAGCCCGATTTCAACACTTCCCTGCCTGCGATTATAGCCCTCCACACAACTGAAGAAAACTTAGGTGCAGTAGCTTGCATGAAATCACAGGAGTGGAAATATCTTCCTTTCAAGACCGCGAACACAGAGAGTTGGGATTCGTCATCAAGCGCCACCCATGCTTGCCGAGTAGTGCTAAATTAAAGAGTTGCAAGTCTTTGAATCCCATCCCTCCTTTAACTTTTGGTGCAGCCAAAGAAACCCAAGATAACCAATGTAAAGACCGGTGATCAAGGTTACTGCTCCACCAGTATTTGGCCATAAGCGAGGCCAACTTCTTACACACTTTTTTCGTTAGCTGGAAGCAAGACATACTGTATGTGGGAATTTATTGGGCGACTGCTTTAATCTTGACTTCCCTTCCAGCGCATGAAATAAGTCTCTCTACTTCACCTTGGAGTTTTGACCGAATCCTCTCCCCGATGTGGTCAAAAGTTCCTCCATTAATTCGACCAACAACCGTTGGAAGGCCGAGGTAGCGTTCACCAAAAGCTTCCACTGAAATCTGCAGTGTTTGCTTTAGTAAAAACCTTGTAGGATCAGGAGTGTTTGGGCTAAAAAATATTGCACTTTTTTCTTTATTCACTGCTTGACCAGAACACTCCTCATAGATACGAAGAATCTCATTCAACCGATGAGCACTCTGCACCTTAGCTTGCAGGAAGATCAGGCTATCATCCGCAAAAAGTAAGTGATTGATCTAAGGACATCGATAGCTAACCCGTATGCCTCTGTCGATATAAGCCCCTCCATAGAAATTCAGCAGTGAAGTGAAGCCCTCGGCACAAAGCAAAAACAAGTAAGGTGATACGGGGTCACCCTGACGGAACCCCCTGGAGGGAGAGAAGAAAGGGAGAAGCTCGCCATTTACTCGAACAGCAAACCGCACTGAAGTTACGCACTTCATAATGAGACGAACAAATTCCAGTCCAAACCCCATCTTTAGCATAATCGCTTCGAGGTAGTGCCACTCGACGCGATCATAGGCTTTCATCATATCTAACTTAATAGCACAAGCAGCATTTCCTCCCTTCTTCCTTCGCTTCATGGCATGCACGCTTTCATGCGCGATTAAGACATTGTCTGTTATCAAGCGACCCGGGACGAATGCGCTCTGCTCCGGTCCAATAATATCATCCAAAAACTCTCTCAGATGATTAGTGATCGCTTTGGCAGCAACTTTATACAGGACGGAGCAAAGAGAGATCGGGCGATATTGGGAAATCTTTTGTGGAAAACGTACCTTGGGTATTAGGGTGATGGATGTGTCATTCATACCCGCTGGCAATTCACCACCATTCAAGAAATCAAGCACCGCTGGAATGATGTCATCCTTTAGGAGATTCCAGTGTCGCTGAAAAAACCCCGCGGTGAACCCATCGACTCCTGGGGCTTTTGACGGTGCCATTTGAAACAGAGTTTTTTTAACTTCTTTCGCCGTGTATGGCTTTTGCAGCTCGTAATTCATCCGGTCCGTAACTCTGCTGGGTACAAACTCGAGCAGATCTTCCATCTGCCGAAAACCTTGAGACGTATATAAATTTTCGAAAAACTTTGGACCTCTTCCCAATCCTCCTCAGGAGTGGTGCACATAGTACCATCCGAGCGTTCAAGTTTCTCGATCCGGTTCATGCGCTTACGCTGAGACATTTGGGCATGGAAATATCCCGTGTTCCTGTCTCCTTCACGCAGCCATGGTACTCTAGACCGTTGTCGGGCCCAAATCTCTTCTTGGTGCAGGGCAAGTCTTAACTTCTTCACAATCGCCTTCTCCTCCTCGAACGGCCCACTGCCCACAGATCGACTCCGCAGCTGTGTTAGTTGTTCACGTAACTTACGTATTTTGCGAGCAAGACAACCAAACTCCCTTTTGCCCCATGCAGATAACTGTGTCTGTAAGTTGTTCAGGGCCTCAACCACGCCACCTAGGCCGTGCCGACCCGACCCCTTCTGCCAAGAGTCTAGGATGAGCTGGTCATAATCTGCATGTGTCTGCCACATGTCCTCATATCGAAAGGGTTTGGGCCCTCGATGTACACTGGAAGTTAGATTTTCCCTTAGATCTGCTAAGACAAAACAGTGATCTGACTCCGCAGCAACAATGTGCCGAACTTTGACATTTGCAAATAAATCAGTAAGAGCTGTGTTGCCAAAGGCTCTGTCCAGCCGGGCTTTAACATTTGATCGACCCGACTGCCTATTATCCCATGTATATTCCATGTCTGACCAGCCCAAGTCAACCATTGCACACTCATCCATTACTTCCCGAAACGCTTTCATCTGCCACTCGGGTCTTGGTGAGAGAGAAAAGTGTTCGGAGCCGAATAACGTTTCGTTAAAATCCCCAATGCACATCCATGCTTCATGCCGGATAGCAAACAAAGTTCTCATGAATCTCCAGCTGTGGCATCTATCTTCCACGCGCGGAGCTCCATAGAAGCCTGTGACACGCCATTTTTTGGACGTATCATTTTTCCTTTGCACCATAACATCGATATGGGCAGAACTATAATTTTTGAGTTCAACATCTAGCTCAGCAGACCAGAACAAACCTAGTCCCCCACTGAGTCCAACGCTGCTCACCGCAAAACATCCCGCAAAACCAAGAGAGTTCTGTAGATTCTCCACTCTCTTGGCTGAAATTTTGGTCTCTATAAGAAATAAGAGACCGGGCCCTTCCTGCTTCACAATGCTGCGAAGCTCCCGAACTACCTCGGGGTTCCCAAGCCCCCGGCAGTTCCAGCTGAGGCAACTCATCATTCCCGGCGGGGCTGCTCTGCAGCCGCCGCCGAACATCCTGAGTTTTGAGAGTTAGTGGGAGTCGGTTTTTTCTTTTTGGTTTCTGGCTCCCTCCCTGACTCCTTCTCATCACCATCCAAACGCACCTCACCCGCTGTAAACACCACCACAGCATTTGTGGTTTCATTCATTTGTGGTTTCTGCGGTTGATCAGTCGGAGGCAAAGAGATCTGTCGATAAACTTGCTTCGTTCCATGAGGGCCCCCCTTTCTCTTATTCCTCTGATCATGCTTCTTTTTAGGCGAGTTAACCTCTGGACTGGGATCAGCTCTAGCGTTTGTAGCACGAGCATCTTTAGTGCTACTTTGGCTAGACTGTTGCTCCTTGGACGAGCTATCATTAGACACACCTTTTTTCTTCTCCTCTGGCGCTCTCAGGCTTGTTTTAAAAGTAGTGTTCTAATTAAACGCTTTTATTAGTTTACGGAGGGAGTATAAGTGTACTGATTTAGTATTAGCCTTCTTTTTTCTTCCATTGTAGGTCTACCGCAGTTTCTTGCTCCTTCTAGACCCTTATTTTTTCCGTTCAAAAAAGAGCGAGAGATGCATGCATCGCGTCTAGAAAAAGGGTAAAAGCGTGCACGGACTCTGCGTTACGGGACGCACACATGCGGCGATGACGTCGCTGGATGCGCACGGGCTCGAGCTCGACCGATCCATCTCCCCCCGACCCGAGATGCCCGCGCGAACTCGAACTATGCCTCTCGCAGTGAATTCCAAGTCCACGCACGCCTAACCACCCCCCGCCCGCCCGCCCGCCCCATCTGCCAGTGAGCGAAACAGTTTAAAAGACGGACGGTCCCGACGCACCCGCCCGAGCGGTCGTCCGGTCCGATGCGCCCCGGCCGGTCGCGGGTACGGCGAGGGTCGCCACCAGCACGGCAGATTTTAATCCCGACGACAGCAACAGTCCTTATCCACCGCGCTCGCGCCTCCATTAATTCGCCCCTCCAAACCGCTCCCGTCTGCGTTTGCTTCTGTACTCTCTCTATCTCTCTCTTCCTCCCCCGCCCCCGCCGTGTGAAGTCGCAAGAATCTTCTTCCTGGGCCGCTGCCGCCGCTGCGAGCTGCGATGGCGACGGCGACGGCGACGGGGCAGTGGTAGTTAGTACCCATCCACGCAAGTCAAAAGGGGCCATAGATCTCTCCGTATATAGCGCAGCCCCACGGCGGCCGGTTCATTTTTGCTCGCTAGCTGCTGCTGCGCGAGGGAGTAGGAGTAGGGAGGGAGAAAGCGAGAGGCCTCCTGCTATGCCCATGGACTACGGGAAGAGGCAGCAGGGCGGCGGGGTGGTGGCGATCGAGTGCGTGGCGGGCGGGTCGCGGGCGGAGGAGTGGGGCACGGGCTGCGCCGAGACGGTGCAGACCGGCGACGTGGTGGAGGAGCTCCTCATCGGGGTGGGCGGCCGCGGCGGGCCGGCCGTGCACGCCGCGCCCTTCAAGGGCGGCCGCGCCGCGCTGCAGAAGCTGCTGCACGCCGCCTACAAGCGCGGGGACACGTCCGTGGAGGTGCGCGTGCGGCGCCCCGCGCACGCGCGGCAGCAGCTGGTGCCGGGGGAGTCGGACAGCAGCGGCGAGCTGCTGGGCCCCGGCTCCGACGCGGCGGCCGCCAGGATGCAGGCCTGCATCGTGCCGCAGGAGACCGGCGGCGGCGGCGGCGGGATGGCGATGGTGGGGCGCAGCCAGAAGTACGTGCTCCGGTCCATCCGCGACCCCAACTACGCCGTCGGCCTCGTCGACCGCAGCGAGAGCGAGTGCGTCGCCTTCCGAGGTAAACAGCAGCCGTACGGCACCGCCGCGTTTCCAGTTTCCACCATCATCCGATCCGCAGATATTTTCTAGAACCTCCGCAGATCTTTATTTCCGATTCAACTTGTTCGATTTTTTGCTTGCAATTGCGTTAGTTAGCGAAGAAAAGTACTCGTAAAAGTCGTCGACTGAGTTTTCGCTACATGCCGGGTTGGACTTGAGAAAAAGGATAGGGCGCCCGCCGGTGCGTGCATGCGCGCGTTCCCGCTGCATGCGACTTCCGCGCACGGGTTGGTGCGGCTTTGAATTGACAGGCGGCGACGCCATCTTTATCGTTTTCTCTCCCGGCCGATCGATCTCGATCGCGATCGCGATAGAATTCCTTTTGGCGCGCTCGATCATTCACAAGACTATCTCTTCTCTTAGATAAGATCCACAAGACTGGGTTTGGCTGCATGCTGGTGCGCCGAGGCATATGCTTGGATGAATGGATCAGTTGTAGCTACGTTGTAAAAATAATTTGGCGTGATCGATCACTCACAAGAGTTGGTTTTGGTTGCATGCTAGTGTGCCGAGGCATATTCTCGTGTCAGTTTTAGTCTTTTAGCTTCCGTGGTACGATCATCGCGTTTAGATAGGATATGATCCGAATATCCTCGTTGCAAGAGCTGCCGATAGCATTGTTGTTCTTGTTGTGTTTTAGGCAGCTGCCTTTGTTGTCACTTTTTCCGACTGGTAACTTGGCCTGCTCAACTTAAAGAATTGTCTTACAGGCTACATCATGCAGATGATGTGTACATGCACTGCCATCGTCTCCAAAAAATTTGACTGCACAGGAGAGACCGCGTGATTAAGCTAGTGGTTTCGAGATTATTAGGCGTAGCCGCGTACTAGGTATACGGTAGTGCACCCGTACACACCAATGCTTAGCCGGATCTTACCAAACACACGAATCATTTAGTCTAGCCCTAGTCGCATGCCCCTACTTCCAGGCAGCAGACACGGCGGTGCACGTTGAATGGAGTCTGCATCTGATTCAATCATTCATAGTTTCATACTACACGGCAAGGTCGTCCACTTGCTGATTTAGTATTGAATGCCGCTGTTCCTCTGAGATCGTAATGCGGTTCGGAGATTCACCGGTTGACTTTACCTCCTAGGTCGATGATGTCGCGTCCGGCTTGTTCGCACCAGGAGTAATAAGTAACAAAAAATAAAAAATAAAAACTCGCACATGATTGCAGATCGTGCAGACGCCTTGGTTCCAGCTAGCTTGAGATTCCTCTGCAAATCTAACGTCGTCTCCTGATGATCAAAATAAAGAACTGAATCACGGTTCGAAATAGTGTTAGAAATGTCCTAATGCTACGTCATGGCCGACGTTGATCGCTCGCTGACGACGGCGGCGGTGGTGCTGTGCATGCATGCAGGGTCTCGGAGCTCTCGGGTGGTGTGCGCGCTGAGCAAGGCGCAGCTGCAGGACGGCTACGTGTCCTACCCGTGGGAGAAGAAGATGAAGGAGGTGCTGCCGGTGCCCAGCGCCAGCAGCTTCCTCTCCCTGCTCGTCCTCCCCACCGCGCTCGACCGCGCCAACTCCCGCTACAACTCCGTCGACGACACGCTGGCCCGCGCCAACGCCTGGTTCCTCGCCTCGCAGGCCGCCGGGGTGCCCATCGCCTTCCTCAACGTCCAGACCGAGGCCCTCCTCACCAAGGTTCCTTGTACTATATTTTTTTTGCCATCAGAATGATCGTGTGTGGGATGTTTTGGTGTTTTTCTGACGTTCTTATATGGCATGCATGGTGCAGATCTCCGGCGACATGGCCTCGGCGACGGTCAACTCGGGGTCACTGGCCGACCTCCCCAACCTCGCCAACGCGAGCCTCTACGGGTTCGAGGACTACCACGGCGTGGACATCGGCGTGGTGAAGGCGGTGCGCCTCTGGTTCACCGCGGCCGCCGGAGAAATGCCCGTGGAGATCACCCTCGAGGAGGGCGACACCAAGCTCGGCTTCGCCATCAGCCGCACCGAGGAGGTACCAATGCCGGAGGAATGTCTGTCCCTGTATATGTCTCTAGTTCTAGCTCTAGTGCACGTCTGAACTGATTCGCTCTTGGTAATGGCAATGGGGTGCAGGGCTTCCTCTACATCTCGTCGGTGATGGAAGACGACAGCGACCGGCCGACGCCGTCGACGCGGTCGGGGCTGCGGGACCTCTACCGGGAGGCGAAGCGCGCGTCCAAGCTGCTGGTCATCTCCCGGGTGTCGTGCCGCAAGGTGCTGCCGTGGATGGTGTCCACCTCCGGGGCCATCCGGTGCTTCGACACCGTGTCTCTCAGCCAGAAGCTGTCCCTGCACCGGCACGCCCTGCGCCCCATCCTGCTCCACGTGCTCATGTGGGACTTCGGCACCGACGCGCCGAACCGGCCGCAGGGGGCGCCGTGCCCGACGCCGCAGCCGTCCCCGGCGTTCGCCGAGCTGCTGCGGCAGAACTCCTTCTCGTGGGTCGACAACCAGCCGGCGCAGGCGGACGGCGAGCCGGGGATGGTCCAGGGGAGGGACACCGCCGGGGACGCCTCCTTCAGGTTCCACAACTTCTCGCTGCCCAACAACTGGGTCTGAAGTTTGATGAAACGCCTCGACTACGTGCTTGGCCGCTGTGCTGTACATATGTACATCTTGATTAGCCGGTTTGTGATGAGAAGAAACAACGCTTTGCAGTGTCACAGCTTACTGCCCAGAGTGGAGTGGACTATAACTTTGACCCCTAAAATAGTGTTACTAGTGCTGTGCGTTTGATGTTTCAGCTCAGAACAGATTTATCGGTTGCAAAACGGATTGCAAGGATGACTTTCGTAGAGAGCAACGCTGATATCAGTTCAGTACACTTTGGTTCGAGAATAACAGTACTGCTATTATTTAATTTTCACAGGTGCTATCAGTTCAGTACACCAGAGCATGAGCATCCACTATAACTTAACAGGGGGGTCAAATGGACATATACTTAGCATGGACATAGATAGAGTTGTGTCGGAAATAGACCGGCGCAACCTCGGTATGTCAACAAAGTTGAATGAAGATACAAGTATCAGCTTGGATTATCGCAATTCGCGTTCTGACCACAGAAGGCAGATTAACGAGTCACCAGATTAATCGGCGGTCTGTGTGCGCCTAGAGTGCAACCTTCCCTTTCAGATTAATTGCTGAGAGCTCTTGTTCCACATACTCCCCGGCGCATATAGGTGGATAACTATGAGCATTGGGTGCTTCAGCAAAGTGGCCCAATGGCTTGAGTGTCGCATCGGAAGCAATGTGCGAGAATAGCTGTTTGGACATACATAGAAATCGGTTAGTCAATAGATCGGCAGAGCACAGAGGATTCTGGAAATTGTCACGAGGTTAGCAGACATCGTGGGAACTGAGAGTACTTACTGTTGATGAGATCCTCCACAAACTTCGGTTCTGCTCTTTAGCTAGTTCTATTGCCTCTAATGTTCTCTTGGTCACCACTACCTCATGCATTCCAGCTAAACATTCACCACCTGTAAGCCATTCCAACTGCACAGAAAGGAACACATCAAATATTGACAGTTTAGTGTGTGCACATGCTTCACTACCACACCCAACACCCCGGAAATAACGCCCAGCTCTCATTTGCCTAACAGTTCCATACAAGTATTTACAGATCCTTACACGCAAGTGTGTAATATTTCAGTAAAGACTCAGATATGAAACTAAAGTTTGATTTCACGATGACAACATCAACTATTGCAGGAAAAACAGTACTTCTATATAAGAACAAAATATTAAAGATAATATCATAAAACTGGTATTCACCCCTGCAACCAATATGCATAAGTATCATTTCATCAAACTATGAGTGCAGAACAATTAAATGTATCCAGTGAAAATTGGCAGAACTAACCTGTTTCCCTGACTGAATGAGAAGACAGCCAACAGGGACCTTCACCTCCATCTTTTTACCATTACTTAACCAAATGTTCAGGCCTGGAAATCTACTACGGCCATGGATGGTCAAGAAATTAAGATCATAATGGAACCCAGCAAACACAGTGCCCTCAAAACCATGACGCATCAGATTACTTCCGGTTGGTGCTAGGAGGTGCGGTCCCTATTGAAACAAGAGAATAATTGAGCAGTGTCAGCACGATGATCAAAGAACTTCAACATGAATAACTACTTCTTTTTAAAAGAACACGAATAATACTTCTAGTACTCAAAATGTTGAATTGCACGACTGAAAAACCAAAAGATCTCATACCACACCTTTAAACCCACTAAGGCATTGAAATATTACTAATAGCTGGAACTTGGCACTGTTTTAAGGACATTCATTTCAGATAAATTTAAGAATTATAACAAAACGAGTGAGCGTGCCAAGAATCACAACATTACCTCCTTCATCAAAGAGGTAAATGCATCCTTTGACAAGCCAAATCCAATCGCCGCCATCTCAGCAACAACCTACAAAAGAAGTGTGTCCAACCAACTTCTGAATATTCTATAACATAGATTTGCCATGTATAAACTGCAGAAAACATCAACTTAGATAAATTGTGCACTGGATATGTACCTCAATTGCAGAAATCATTTTTGAACCCCAGGAATCCATGGTCTCTTTCCACTCCGGTAATCCATCAGGAATAACAGGTTCTGCGTTCAGCTCCTACACAAAAATTGCTCACAATTCAGCATATGACGCACAAATAATGGCTAGGGGTGAAGCGTGGAATTCATTCAGACTTCCACATCACAGTGAAAGGATCATGTAGAAATGACAACCTTAAAGCGGGTATTCGACGGGCGAGGGCCCACTCTCCACATGTACCGCCACTTCGGGTCTGGCCCCTTAGGGGTGGCTGGTTGAAACTCCTCTGGCATACTCTTGATCGTGTCTTGCATCTCCTTGTCGACGAGGCTGCGAGGCACCTCCACGCCTTCAGGTGTCACGCCGACCTTATCATATAAACAGGATCAAAATCCATCATTGCAAACGGGGTTAACTTAAGCCTGAAGGCACCACACATTCAGCGTAACTTTTGGATATATCAATATAAGTGCCTGAATTTTCAAGGCGATTTTATAATGCAGCGGATCATATCAGATAACTTGAACTGGCAACAAGTACTACTTACTACTGATCCTAGAATGCCCAACTTAATAATTTTGACGGACCCTAGCCCCCCTCCCCACCTAATCGGGCACCATAATTCGCCGGGGAAGCGGGGGGATGGGGAGGCTACGGTACGGCCCCATGAAACGGAATCATTTAGTAGTACCTGGTAGTGGAGGTGGGGGCGCTCCTGGAGGCGCTTGGAGTCGTCGGATCGGGCGAAGTAGCGCTCGACGACGTCGAGGAAGCGGTCGTTGTCGGCGGCGGTGCAGCGGGGGTCCTTGACCAGCAGCGCCCCCGTGTCCCGCAGGCTGGCGCTCACCGTGGCGCAGAGCGCGCGCAGCGCCTCCTCCGCCTCGGCCGGCGCCGCGGCCGCGTCGCCGGCGGCGGCCTGCAGGAAGGGCGCGAGATCCACCACGGGGAGGTCCATTGGGCTGCGCGGCGGGCGGCGGCGGGAGAGGCGAGAGTTAAATTCCGCTGCCGCTAAAAAAAATGAGGGGGATCGGGTTGTGGAACCCGCGCTGGCTGCGTCTGTGACTAGTAGTAACTGGTGGATGGGACAGCGGGTGGGGCGAGAGAGAAATGTTGCGTGAAGGAAGGGGGCCGAGGGAGGGAGAGTCGGGCCCGGAACCGCAAACCGGGTGCGCACGGAACCGGCCTGGATAGAGATTCGCCTCCCGATACGGTGGCACTGCTGGCTGCGGTGCGGTCGCGCACGCAACGGAAAAGTCAGAGCGGCGAAGAAGCGGCTCCTGTTTCGTGCGCGCGTCCACTTGTGTCGTGTGGTGGCTTTCCAGCCCGGCGATTGCTTTTTTTATGAAATCTGCCGTACTCGTAATAATTACAGGTCACTGATTTGGATCTTCAAATTCAATTCAATAAAATATAAAGTAAATTCTATGACTAAGAAATAATATATAATAAAATCTCTTGAAAACACCTGCTTCGCGCTATCAGTCTCTGCTAGAGAAAATGTCCCAAAACTTCGGTAAAGCGGCTGCAATTGGACTGGAGAAAATATCAGTCTCTGTCGTACTCGTAATAATGATTTTTTTTAAAAGTGTTGAGTTGCCATTGAAAAGCATAGGAAGCCTTGATTGATGAACATACTTGGACCGGGATGATCACCTAGAAGTGCAGGACGTCGGATTACAATATTTTCACCATGATGTCGATGCAAGATTTCAATTCCATAAAGAATCAAACCAAAAAAATGTTTGACACACCAACATAAACTCATAAAATCCGAATAGTCGGGTCTACAAGGACCGAAAACTCTTCAATCTCATATAGCACCGTCAAAAGAACGAGAGTAAATTTATTCTTAAAAAAATGATCACTAGACGATGACGAAAAACATAGAACTCTTGAAGGTAAGAGGTCCCCCCCACCTCTCGGCGCCAAGATGGCAACCAAATGCGAGGGGACCAAAAGTTCCCTGACGGTCGCGGCTGCCCTAGACGAAACCCTCGCTTCGTAAAGTATAATAAAACGCGGGTAGCCCGGCGACTGTTGAAAGTAATACATGCATTTGCTCCCACTTTTTTTCTTGAACACGCAAAAGCCCCTGTGATGCCAATTCATTCATGCCGCAAACGGTTTACGTTTGAGAGTTACAGTTCCCTGTAATTGCATGTCTAGGCAACTGGCTGAACTGATCCGTGGAGGAGTGCTAGCTGGGCTAAATCATGTGCCTATGGAGTCTTCATATGTGGAAAAACTGAGCTGGAGATGAATCCGTGATTGCACAGAAATCTGTAAGTAGACCTCTAGCCTCCCAATGTCCTGGATCTATTGTAGGCGATTTTATGGCAGCTGCTTGTTGAGTATATGTGTTATGTGCATATTATGTATTAGGCTTGTCTTCTAATTTCTTGTATAGTTGAGGTCCATGATCCATCTTTATACATCATATATACGTGTCTGTACACGAAGAGCAATACATCGTGTAATCATACATAATATCGGTTTTTTAGGTTTCTTTCTCGCTTTCGCCACCGTCGTTATCGCCGCCGCGTGTCTCCTCCGCGCCGCCGCCACTCGCGCGCCCTCCGCGCCGGCCGCGGCTCCCGCATCTCCCTGCCTCGCACGCGTAGCCGCCAGCCGCCAGCTGCCGCAAGCCCCGATCGATCGATTCAATTGATTGGTTGAAGTCAAGGTCTCGAGCTAGTCCATCTTCCTATATAATATTCTTAATAATGCGCTGCACCAAGCCTGTTGCATGCATGTTGCTTGATCGATTCCGTTATCATGCCTAGCGCGTAGCCGCCAGCTGCCTAGCGCGTAGCCCTAGCGCGTGCGCCGCTGCCCTGCCGATCGATCCCGTCGGCCGCCAACCGCGTAGCCAGCCGTCAGTCGCGCGACGCCCTACCCGCGCCAGCTGCATCTCCCGCATTGTCGCCCACGCTCGATCACACGAGCCGTCCGAGTCGCCCGCTCCGTCCCGGCAGCACATCGCTACTGCCTTCAGCGGTCGCCACCCGCCTCATCGAAGCCTCCTACTGCTGCCGCCCAACCACACCGATCGCCGCCGTCGGACCAGCAATGGCGTCATCAAACCCGTCCGCTGCCGCCTCTGCCGTCCTGTCGCCGGTGCCCTACGACGCGGCCCCGCCGCCATATGGGACGGCCGTCACCTACGACGTGGCCATTCCCACATACGAAACTTTTATGTGCGGGGCATATGGAACTCCGCCCGCTTTCACGTACGGGTCTCCGCCTGCGTACGGGGCTTCGCCCGCGTACGAGTCTCCAGGATACTAATGGGGGTCATCAGCATGCCACCACTCGCCCGCTGGACAGCAGCCAGACGGCGCCCAGCACCTGCAGCATCTGTCAGCAGACCCGCAGATTTTTCCAGCGAACCATCCGGCCTATCCGGCACCGCA
>NC_041390.1:523903894-523907169 GCF_002162155.2 Triticum dicoccoides | reverse complement strand
GCGGCGGCTACGGCTTCTCCATGGTGTCTTCGTCCCCCTCGCCGGCCCTGCCATCGGCGCCCTGGGACCCGGTGCTTCTCACGGGGCTGCATGCCGCTCCTACGCCGAACAACTACACTGGAGGTGGTGATTGGTATATGGACACCGGTGCTACGGCTCACATGTTTGCTCATCCTGGTAACCTTGCCTCCTTCACTCCTGTCTTCACCGACCGCCGCATCATTGTCGGCGACGGTACCACACTTCCTATCACACATGTTGGGCACACTTCTTTTCCTTCTACTTCTGCTCCATTATCTTTGTCTAACATACTTGTGTCACCTCATCTTATTAAGAATCTCATTTCCGTTCGCTGTTTCACTCGTGAAAATCCTGTTAGCGTTGAATTTGACGAGCTTGGTTTTTGTGTCAAAGACGCTCGAACCAGGATGGTACTTCACCGATGTGACAGCCCCGACGAGCTCTATCCGGTGCACTCGCCTTCATCCACCACCACCGCACCGGTTGCTCTCTCCGCTGGTATCGATCTCTGGCACGCTCGTTTGGGTCATCCCAATCCCGTCACACTTCGTCATATTCTTAGAAGTTTCAGTTTCAGTTGCAATAAGATCGAGGATCACACTTGTCATGCCTGTCGAGTCGGCAAACATGTTCGCCTGCCGTTTAATAATTCCACCACCATTGTTTCTTTTCCTTTTCAGTTGATTCATAGCGATGTGTGGACTTCTCCGGTTCCCAGTAACTTGGGCTATTTATATTATCTGGTCATTCTTGATGATTATTCTCATTATGTGTGGACTTTTCCTTTGCGCAGAAAGTCAGATGCACTCTCTACCTTGACGGTGTTTTACTTCTATGTCCGCACGCAGTTTGGGCGTCCCATCCTTGCGCTTCAAACGGACAATGGAAAAGAGTTCAACAACCTCACTTTCCGCACCTTTTTGTCGCATCACGGCACATTTTTCCGTCTCACATGCCCGTACACTTCACAACAGAACGGTCGAGCCGAACGCGTCCTTCGCACTCTGAATGACTGTGTTCGCACGCTCCTGTTTCATGCCAACGTGCCGCCTCGTTTCTGGCCGGACGCACTCGCCACTGCATCACTTCTTCTTAACATTAGACCCTGCCGCCCACGGTGGAACTATGCACCTCACAATCTTCTCTTTGGTACGCCCCCGTCTTATGACGACTTGCGTATTTTTGGGTGCCTTTGCCATCCTAGCATTGTCGACACTGCTTCTCACAAGCTTGCACCTCGATCTGTCGCTTGCATCTTCATCGGCTACCCCTCCAACTCCAAGGGATATCGGTGCTACGATCCCGTCTCCCACCGTGTGTTCACTTCCCAGCACGTTTACTTTGATGAGCATGTGTTTCCGTTTCACCAGGTACCGCCGGCCGTTCCTCCCGCCACTGGTGACGTGGGCTCCTCGACGCCTCTCCCAGGGCGCTCGTGTGCTTCTCTTGGCGTGCCCCTGGCTTTGAGGCGCGCCCCCCGCATGCGGCGCCTCCTACAGTCGCGGCGTTGGCGCCCGCGGCCCCCGCAGCTCCTCCGGCGCCCGCGGCGCCCCCGGCGCCCACGACGTTGGCACCCGCGGCCCCCATGGCCCCCCCGGCGCCCGCCGCCCCCCCCGGCGCATGTGGCCGGTCCGGTCACCCGCGCCCGTACGGGCGTTTTTCGCCCGAGCTCGCGCTACGCCTCGGATGACTACGTCCATGCGACGTCCACCTCTGAGCCGCCGCCGTTGCCATCCTTCGTTCGAGCCGCTCTTCGTGACCCGCTCTGGATGGCTGCGATGCAAGAGGAGTTTGACACCCTATTGTGCAACCGGACGTGGTAGCTTGTTCCCCGTCCCCGGCACTCCAACGTGATTACCGGGAAGTGGGTCTTTAAACACAAGCTCCGTCCTGATGGTACCCTTGATCGCTACAAAGCGCGCTGGGTCGTTCGTGGCTTCCGACAGCGTACTAGCATCGTCTTCACCGACACCTTTGCTCCGGTCGTCAAGCCCGGCACGATACGCACGGTTCTCCACCTTGCGGTCTCCCGTGCTTGGCCGATACACCAGATGGACGTCTCCAACGCCTTCCTCCATGATCACCTCTAGGAGTAGGTCTTCTGCCAGCAGCCCACCGGGTTTGTTGACCCGACGCTTCCCGACCACGTGTGCCTGCTTTCGCGGTCCTTGTACGGGCTCAAGCAGGCTCCGCGCGCTTGGTACCAGCGCATCGCGACGTTTCTTCACCAGCTTGGGTTCCGCTCTACCCGCTCGAACGCCTCGCTCTTCGTCTATCATCAGGGCTCTGACACAACCTACTTGCTGCTCTATGTCGACGACATCATCCTGACGGCATGTACGACTGGTCTCCTCAGTCAGCTCACGGCTCGTCTTCGCACTGAGTTCGCCATCAAGGACTTGGGTCCTTTGCACTACTTCCTCGGTGTCGAGGTGGTGCGCCATCCGGATGGCTTCTTCCTTCATCAGCGGAAGTACGCTCACGAGCTCCTCTAGCGCGCCGGCATGCTTAACTGCAAGCCCCCCGCTACGCATGTTGATATGAAGGCCAAGCTTTCTGCCACGGATGGTTCTCCTGCTTCGGATGCTGCTTTCTATCGGTCTATCGTTGGTGCTCTCTAGTACCTCACTCTGACTCGACCTGAGATCCAGTATGCCGTGCAACAGGTGTGTCTTCATATGCATGCTCCTCGAGACGTTCATTGGGCTGCCATCAAGCGGATTCTCCGCTATATCTGTGGCACTATGGATCTTGGCGTCACGCTTCACGCCTCCGCCGACACCGCCCTCACCGCCTACTCCGATGCAGACTGGGCGGACTGCCCTGACACTCGTCGCTCCACTTCGGGCTATTGTGTCTATCTTGGACCCTCTCTCATCTCGTGGTCGTCCAAGCGACAGCCTACGGTCTCTCGTTCCAGTGTTGAGGCTGAGTATCGTGCGGTGGCCAACGTCGTCGCCGAGTGTTCGTGGCTTCGCCAGCTACTTCAGGAGCTCTCTTGCCCTGTTGACCGTGCCACGGTTGTCTACTGCGACAACGTCTTGGCGGTCTACCTCTCCGCTAACCCGGTGCATCATCGACGGACCAAGCATATTGAGTTGGATATTCATTTTGTTAGGGAACAGGTGGCCCTTGGCCATATTCGTGTTTTGCACGTCCCTACTTCCCAACAATTTGCCGATATCATGACCAAGGGCTTGCCTACGGCGTCATTTGAGGAGTTCTGGTCCAGTTTTTGCGTCAGCCGCTGTGCC
>NC_041390.1:523872317-523903742 GCF_002162155.2 Triticum dicoccoides | reverse complement strand
GGTGTTGAGTATATGTGTTATGTGCATACTGTATATTGGGCCCGCCTCCTAGTTCATTGTATAGTTGAGGTCCGTGCCCCACCTTTGTACATCATATATACGTGCATGTGCATGAAGAGCAATACATCGTGCAATCATACACTGCTTTCGCCAGTGATAAATTGTTTGTGAGGGAGGCCACCTCTTTTATTTGTGTAATGCCCCAGAACTTTCCTAAAATAAAAAAATGTTTTTATTAATTAAACAATTATCTTGGAT
The DNA here is from genome assembly GCF_002162155.2 of Triticum dicoccoides. Taxonomy (NCBI): domain Eukaryota; kingdom Viridiplantae; phylum Streptophyta; class Magnoliopsida; order Poales; family Poaceae; genus Triticum; species Triticum dicoccoides. Next base: position 523,903,484 of record NC_041390.1, on the reverse strand, counting down.
ATCTTATTTTTCCATTTTGTTAAATGGTGAATAAAATAAACCCCTTCTCTATTCCGTAGTATTGAATCAGGACTTAACCATTAACCATCAGAAACGGCCTTGTTGTGATATTTTATGAATATATGCCATCGGTCTCCGTTATAGTAAAGGTGATTTGTGTGGTCTCAAAATTATCTAGTGAGGCTACGTTTTAAATTTCATTTCAAACGAAGCCCGTTTGATTATTTTTTTTGAAAAGGAGGAATTCCCCGGCCTCTGCACCAAAAAGATGCATACGGCCATTTTATTAACCAAATAAAGAAGTACCAACATGGTTCCGAAGGTCTCCAAAAATAATAAAAAAGTACAGAAAGCTCACACAGAGCCAAATAAAGGCTAGAAACACCAACTAGCCAAGACAAGATGCCACATCCGGCCGGCTCAAACTAGATAGGGAAACTAAATACCTATCCTATTACATGACCGCCATCCAAACCGGTTGAAGATATCCCGAGCTACCATCTCCCAGCGGAAAGACCCAGTAACCAAATGCTCCCTGGCCTCCGTCAGGGTGAGTAGCGACCACGAACGGATCAGTGCCGTAGTTCGGAATATGACTTGCAAAAAATATATACATGATATTCTGTTAAAGACCAAATCATTTCTGCAAGTCCAGATGGTCCACAGCAAAGCACAAACTCCAACCCGAATATGTCTCACTAAGCCAGGCTCAATCCCATTAAGCCAAGTCCCAAATAACGCATTAACAGAATTCGGTGGATTGATATTAAAAGCAATGTGGACTATCTGCCGAAGTACCTTGGCCAACGAGCAATCAAAAAAGAGGTGTTTGATAGTCTCATCCCGATCGCAGAAACTACACCTAGTAGGTCCTGTCCAATTACGCTTCATCAAGTTTTCCTTAGTTAAAATAACTTGTTTATGGACAAACCACATAAACACTTTTATTTTCAAAGGAACTTTGACATCCCAAACATGCTTAGACGTAGGAATGGAGTTCGAATTAATAACATCAATATACATTGATTTAACCGTGAATACTCCAGACTTAGTCAATTTCCAGCGTAATTCATCGGGTTGTTGTGAAAGCTGGACGTCCATCAGTCTCCTAACTAGACGAAGCCATTCTTCCCAATGATTGCCCGCTAGCGTTCGTCGGAACTGGATATTAAGGGGGGTAGATTGAAAGAACGATGCGACGAATACCTCACGTCGTTGAACAATGCGGTACAAAGACGGATATTGGATGGCCAAGGGTGTCTCGCCGAGCCAAGTATCCTCCCAGAAACGTGTAATCGAGCCGTTTCCAATAACAAACTTCGTCCTATTAAATAAGGCCTGTTTGACTTTCATCAGGCCTTTCCAGAAAGGCGAATCGGTCGGCCTGACTGTAACCTGGGACAGAGTTTTTGTCTGGAGGTACTTGCTGTGAAGGATTTGAGCCCACATAGCATCAGTCTCCGATGAGAGCTTCCACAGCCACTTGCTAAGAAGGCATTTATTCTTAACTTCTAGATTCTCAATACCTAGACCCCCTTGGTCTCTCGGTCTACAGATGATATCCCATTTAGCAAGCCGATATTTTCTTTTAAGCTCATCACCCTGCCAAAAGAAACGCGATCGATAGAAGTCCAGTCTCTTCCTAACACCAACTGGGACCTCAAAGAACGATATGAGAAACATTGGCATACTCGTGAGCACCGAATTAATCAGGATTAATCGGCCTCCGTATGACATGAGCTTACCCTTCCAGCAGCTCAGTTTCTTCTCAAATCGGTCCTCGATGCACTTCCACTCTCTGTTTGTCAGCCTACGATGGTGGATTGGAATCCCCAGGTAGGAGAAGGGTAACTCTTCCAACTCGCACCCAAACAATTGCCTATAAGCATCCTGTTCATCTTTGGCCCTGCTAAAACAGAACAGCTCGCTCTTATGAAAGTTAATCTTTAACCCGGTCAATTGTTCAAAAAGGCATAACACAAGCTTCATATTTCTAGCCTTGGCCAAGTCATGCTCCATGAAGATGATTGTATCATCAGCGTACTGAAGGATGGATACACCTCCATCAATAAGATGAGGTACCAATCCACCTACTTGACCATTTTCCTTAGCCCTTCCTATCAAGATTGCTAACAAATCCACCACAATGTTAAACAAGATAGGGGACATCAGATCTCCTTGTCTGAGGCCTTTATGTGTCTGGAAGTAATGACCTATGTCATCATTAACTTTAATTCCCACACTACCTTTTTGCGTAAATGATTCAACCTGCCGGCGCCAGGCTTCATCAAAACCTTTCATACGCAATGACTGTTGGAGGAATGGCCATTTGACCTTATCGTACGCTTTCTCGAAATCCACCTTAAAAATTACTCCATCTAATTTTTTGGAATGGATTTCATGGAGTGTTTCATGCAGGACGACCACCCCTTCAAGGATATTTTTGTCCGGCATGAAAGCAGTTTGGGACTGTTGCACCACAGAATGCGCAATCTGTGGGAGTTTGTTAGTCCCGACCTTGGTGAAAATTTTGAAACTAACATTGAGGAGACAGATCGGCCTGAATTGCTCAATTCTCACAGCATCCGTCTTCTTAGGAAGCAGTGTGATAGTCCCAAAATTCAAGTGAAATAATTGAAGCTGTCCAGAGAACAGATCATGGAACATAGGTAGTAAATCCCCCTTAATAATGTGCCAACACTTTTTATAGAACTCTGCCGGAAATCCATCCGGTCCGGGTCTTTCAGCTTGAGCAAGACGAGGGCACTATTTTAGGTCAGGATAACCTAAAAACATACATTACCGACTATTATAAGCAGTTATTTGGACCTCCGGAGGATAATTGTGTTGGGGAACGTTGCAGAAAACAAAAAATTTCCTACGGTTTCACCAAGATCCATCTATGAGTTCATCTAGCAACGAGTGATTAGATGCATCTACGTACCTTGTAGATCGCGAGCGGAAGCGTTCAAAGAACGTGGATGAGGGAGTCGTACTCGACGTGATTCGAATCACCGAAGATCCTAGCACCGAACGGACGGCACCTCCGCGTTCAACACACGTACGGAACAGCCACGTCTCCTTCTTCTTGATCCAGCAAGGGGAAAGGAGAGGTTGAGGGAGATGGCACCAGCAGCAGCACGACGGTGTGGTGATGATGGAGCTGCAGTACTCCGTCAGGGCTTCGCCAAGCGCTATGGAGGAGGAGAGGGTGTTGGAGAGGGAGAAGGAGGCAACCAAAGGCGTGGGAGAAAAGCCCTCCCTCCCCCACTATATATAGGAGGGCCAAAGGGGGGGCGCCGGCCCTAGGAGATCCAATCTCCTAGGGTGGGGCGGCGGCCAAGGGGGGTTTCCCTCCCCCCCAAGGCACCTAGGAGGTGCCTTCCCCTCCTAGGACTCTTTCCCCTTGAAACCCTAGGCGCACGGGCCTCTTGGGGCTGGTGCCCTTGGCCCATGTAGGCCAAGGCGCACCCCCTACAGCCCATGTGGCCCCCGGGACAGGTGGCCCCACCCGGTGGACCCCTGGGACCCTTCCGGTGGTCCCGGTACAATACCAATGACCCCGAAACTTGTCCCGATGGCCGAAACAGGACTTCCCATATATAAATCTTTATCTCCGGACCATTCCAAAACTCCTCGTGACGTCCGGGATCTCATCCGGGACTCCGAACAACATTCGGGTTACTGCATATACATATCCCTACAACCCTAGCGTCACCGAACCTTAAGTGTGTAGACCCTACGGGTTCGGGAGACATGTAGACATGACCGAGACGACTCTCCGGTCAATAACCAACACCGGGATCTGGATACCCATGTTGGCTCCCACATACTCCACGATGATCTCATCGGATGAACCACGATGTTGAGGATTCAAGCAACCCCGTATACTATTCCCTTTGTCAATCGATATGTTACTTGCCCGAGATTTGATCGTCGGTATCCCAATACCTCGTTCAATCTCGTTACTGGCAAGTCACTTTACTCGTACCGTAATGCATGATCCCGTGACCAGACACTTGGTCACTTTGAGCTCATTACGATGATGCATTACCGAGTGGGCCCAGTGATACCTCTCCGTCATACGGAGTGACAAATCCTAGTCTCGATCCGTGTCAACCCAACAGACACTTTCGGAGATACCTGTAGTGCACCTTTATAGTCACCCAGTTACGTTGTGACGTTTGGTACACCCAAAGCACTCCTACGGTATCCGGGAGTTACACGATCTCATGGTCAAAGGAAAAGATACTTGACATTGGAAAAGCTCTAGCAAACGAACTACACGATCTTGCGCTATGCTTAGGATTTGGGTCTTGTCCATCACATCATTCTCCTAATGATGTGATCCCGTTATCAATGACATCCAATGTCCATAGCCAGGAAACCACGACTATCTGTTGATCAACGGGCTAGTCAACTAGAGGCTTACTAGGGACATATTATGGTCTATGTATTCACACGTGTATTACGATTTCCGGATAATACAGTTATAGCATGAATAAAGACAATTATCATGAACAAAGAAATATAATAATAATACTTTTATTATTGCCTCTAGGGCATATTTCCAACAGTCTCCCACTTGCACTAGAGTCAATAATCTAGTTACATTGTTATGAATCGAACACCCATGGAATTCTGGTGTTGATCATGTTTTGCCCTAGGGAGAGGTTTAGTCAATGGATCTGCTACATTCAGGTTCGTATGTACTTTACAAATCTCTATGTCTCCATCTTGAACATTTTCACGAATGGAGTTGAAGCGACGCTTGATGTGCCTTGTCTTCTTGTGAAACCTGGGCTCCTTAGCAAGTGCAATAGCTCCAGTGTTGTCACAGAAGAGTTTGATTGGCCCCGACGCATTGGGTATGACTCCTAGGTCGGTGATGAACTCCTTCACCCATATTGCTTCATGTGCTGCCTCTGAGGCTACCATGTACTCCGCTTCACATGTAGATCCCGCCACGACGCTCTGCTTGCAGCTGCACCAGCTCACTGCTCCACCATTCAACATATACACGTATCCGGTTTGTGACTTAGAGTCATCCAGATCTGTGTCGAAGCTAGCGTCGACGTAACCCTTTACGACGAGCTCTTCGTCACCTCCATAAACGAGAAACATGTCCTTTGTCCTTTTCAGGTACTTCAGGATATTCTTGACCGCTGTCCAGTGTTCCTTGCCGGGATTACTTTGGTACCTTCCTACCAAACTTACGGCAAGGTTAATATCAGGTCTGGTACACAGCATGGCATACATAATAGAACCTATGGCTGAGGCATAGGGGATGACACTCATCTCTTCTATATCTTCTGCCGTGGTCGGACATTGAGCTGAGCTCAATTTCATACCTTGTAACACAGGCAAGAACCCCTTCTTAGATTGATCCATATTGAACTTCTTCAATATCTTATCAAGGTATGTGCTTTGCGAAAGACCTATGAGGCGTCTTGATCTATCTCTATAGATCTTGATGCCTAATATATAAGCAGCTTCTCCAAGGTCCTTCATTGAAAAACTCTTATTCAAGTAGGCCTTGATGCTGTCCAAGAGTTCTATATCATTTCCCATCAAAAGTATGTCATCTACATATAGTATGAGAAATGCTACAGAGCTCCCACTCACTTTCTTGTAAACGCAGGCTTCTCCATAAGTCTGTGTAAACCCAAACGCTTTGATCATCTCATCAAAGCGAATGTTCCAACTCCGAGATGCTTGCACCAGCCCATAAATCGAGCGTTGGAGCTTGCACACCTTGTTAGCATTCTTAGGATCGACAAAACCTTCCGGTTGCATCATATACAATTATTCCTTAAGGAAACCATTAAGGAATGCCGTTTTGACATCCATTTGCCATATTTCATAATCGTAGAATGCGGCAATTGCTAACATGATTCGGACGGACTTTAGCTTCGCTACCGATGAGAAAGTCTCATCGTAGTCAACCCCTTGAACTTGTCGATAACCCTTAGCGACAAGCCGAGCTTTATAGATGGTCACATTACCATCCGCGTCTGTCTTCTTCTTAAAGATCCATTTATTTTCTATGGCTCGCCGCTCAACGGGCAAGTCAGTCAAAGTCCATACTTCGTTTTCATACATGGATCCTATCTCGGATTTCATGGCTTCTAGCCATTTGTCGGAATCCGGGCCCGCCATCGCTTCTTCATAGTTCGAAGGTTCACCGTTGTCTAACAACATGATTTCCAAGACAGGGTTGCCGTACCACTCTGGTGCGGAACGTGTCCTTGTGGACCTTCAAATTTCAGTAGGAGCTTGATCAGAAGTATCTTGATCATCATCATTAACTTCCTCTCTAGTCGGTGCAGGCACCTCAGGAACATTTTCTTGAGTTGCGCCATTTTCCGGTTCAAGAGGTAATACTTCATCAAGTTCTACTTTCCTCCCACTTACTTCTTTCGAGAGAAACTCTTTCTCCAGAAAGAATCCATTCTTGGCAACAAAGATCTTGCCTTCAGATCTGAGGTAGAAGGTATACCCAACAGTTTCTTTAGGGTATCCTATGAAGACGCACTTTTCCGACTTGGGTTCGAGCTTTTCAGGTTGAAGTTTCTTGACATAAGCATCACATCCCCAAACTTTTAGAAACGACAACTTATGTTTCTTACCAAACCATAATTCAAACGGTGTCGTCTCAACGGATTTCGACGGAGCCCTATTTAAAGTGAATGCGGCAGTCTCTAAAGCATACCCCCAAAAAGATAGCGGTAAATCGGCAAGAGACATCATAGATCGTACCATATCTAATAGAGTGCGATTACAACATTCAGACACACCATTACACTGAGGTGTTCCAGGCGGCGTGAGTTGTGAAACTATTCCATATTTTCTTAAGTGTGTGCCAAATTCGTGACTCAAGTATTCTCCTCCACGATCTGATCGTAGAAACTTGATTTTACTGTCACGTTGATTCTCAACCTCACTCTGAAATTCCTTGAACTTTTCAAAGGTTTCAGACTTGTGTTTCATTAAGTAGACATACCCATATCTACTTAAATCATCAGTGAGGGTGAGAACATAACGATAGCCACCGCGAGCCTCAACACTCATTGGACCGCACACATCAGTATGTATGATTTCCAATAAGTTGGTTGCTCGCTCCATTGTTCCTGAGAACGGAGTCTTGGTCATTTTACCCATGAGGCATGGTTCGCACGTGTCAAATGATTCATAATCAAGAGACTCTAAAAGTCCATCTGCATGGAGCTTCTTCATGCGTTTGACACCTACGTGACCAAGGCGGCAGTGCCACAAGTATGTGGGACTATCATTATCAACCTTACATCTTTTGGTACTCACACTATGAATATGTGTAGCATTACACTCGAGATTCATTAAGAATAAACCATTCACCATAGGAGCATGACCATAAAACATATCTCTCATATAAATGGAACAACCATTATTCTCGAATTTAAATGAGTAGCCATCTCGAATTAAACGAGATCCTGATACAATGTTCATGCTCAAAGCTGGCACTAAATAACAATTATTAAGGTTTAAAACTAATCCCGAAGGTAAATATAGAGGTAGCGTGCCGACGGCGATCACATTGACCTTGGAACCATTCCCGACGTGCATCGTCACCTCGTCCTTTGCCAGTCTCCGCTTATTCCGCAGCCCCTGCTTTGAGTTACAAATGTGAGCAACTGCACCGGTATCAAATACCCAGGAGCTACTACGGGTACTAGTAAGGTACACATCAATTACATGTATATCATATATACCTTTTGTTTTGCCGGCCTTCTTATCCGCTAAGTATTTGGGGCAGTTCCGCTTCCAGTGACCACTTCCCTTGCAATAAAAGCACTCAGTCTCGGGTTTGGGTCCATTCTTTGGCTTCTTCCCAGTAGCTTGCTTACCGGGCGCGGTAACTCTCTTGCCGTCCTTCTTGAAGTTCTTTTTACCCTTGCCCTTCTTGAACTTAGTGGTTTTATTGACCATCAACACTTGATGTTCTTTCTTGACTTCTACCTCTGCTGATTTCAGCATTGCAAATACCTCAGGAATGGTCTTTTCCATCCCCTGCATATTGAAGTTCATCACAAAGCTCTTGTAGCTTGGTGGAAGCGACTGGAGGATTCTGTCAATGACCGCATCATCCGGGAGATTAACTCCCAGCTGAGTCAAGCGGTTATGTAACCCAGACATAGTGAGTATGTGCTCACTGACAGAACTATTTTCCTCCATCTTACAGCTAAAGAATTTGTCGGAGACTTCATATCTCTCGACCCGGGCATGAGCTTGAAAAACCATTTTCAGCTCTTCGAACATCTCATATGCTCCATGTCTCTCAAAACGCTTTTGGAGCCCCGGCTCTAAGCTGTAAAGCATGTCGCACTGAACGAGGGAGTAGTCATCAGCACGTGTCTGCCAAGCGTTCATAACGTCTTGGTTCTGTGGGACAGGCGGGTCACCTAGCGGCGCTTGTAGGACATAATCTTTCTTGGCAGCTATGAGGATGATCCTCAGGTTCCGGACCTAGTCCGTATAGTTGCTGCCATCGTCTTTCAGCTTGGTTTTCTCTAGGAACGCGTTGAAGTTGAGGACTACGTTGGCCATTTGATCTACAAGACATATAGTAAAGATTTTAGACTAAGTTCATGATAATTAAGTTCATCTAATCAAATTACTCAATGAACTCCCACTTAGATAGACATCCCTCTTCTAGTCATCTAAGTATAACATGATCCGAGTCAACTAGGCCGTGTCCGATCATCACGTGAGACGGACTAGTCAACGTCGGTGAACATCTTCATGTTGATCGTATCTTCTATACGACTCATGCTCGACCTTTCGGTCTTTTGTGTTCCGAGGCCATGTCTATACACATGCTAGGCTCGTCAAGTCAACCTAAGTGTTTGCATGTGTAAATCTGTCTTACACCCGTTGTATGTGAACGTTTGAATCAAACACCCTATCATCACGTGGGGTGCATTGAAGCAACGAACTGTCGCAACGGTGCACAGTTAGGGGGAACACTTTCTTGAAATTATTATGAGGGATCATCTTATTTACTATCGTCGTTCTAAGTAAACAAGATGCAAAACATGATAAACATCAAATGCAATCAAATAATAATAGTGACATGATATGGCCAATATCACATAGCTCCTTTGATCTCCATCTTGGGGCTCCATGATCATCTTGTCACCGGCTTGACACCATGATCTCCATCATTGTGTCTCCATGAAGTTGCTCGCCAACTATTACTTCTACTGCTATGGCTAACGCGTTTAGCAATAAAGTAAAGTAATTTACATGGCGTTTCTTAATGACACGCAGGTCATACAAAAATATAGACAACTCCTATGGCTCCTGCCGGTTGTCATACTCATCGACATGCAAGTCGTGATTCCTATTACAATAGCATGAACAACTCATACATCACATATATATCATTCATCATTCATCATAACTTTGGCCATATCATATCACAAAACACTTGCTGCAAAAACAAGTTAGACGTCCTCTAATTGTTGTTGCAAGTTTTACGTGGCCGAAGTAGGGTTCTAGCAAGAACGTTTTCTTACCTACGTGAAAGCCACAACGTGATTTGTCAACTTCTATTTACCCTTCATAAGGACCCTTTTCATCGAATCCGCTCCAACTAAAGTAGGAGAGACAGACACCCGCCAGCCACCTTATGCAACTAGTACATGTTAGTCGGTGGAACCGGTCTCACGTAAGCATACGTGTAAGGTTGGTCTGGGCCGCTTCATCCCACAATACCGTTGAAGCAAGATAAGACTAGTAGCGGCAAGAAAGTTGACAACATCTACGCCCACAACAAATTGTGTTCTACTCGCGCAAGAAGAACTACGCATAGACCTAGCTCATGATGCCACTGTTGGGGAACGTTGCAGAAAACAAAAAAAATTCAACGGTTTCACCAAGATCCATCTATGAGTTCATCTAGCAACGAGTGATTAGATGCATCTACGTACCTTGTAGATCGCGAGCGGAAGCGTTCAAAGAACATGGATGAGGGAGTCGTACTCGACGTGATTCGAATCACCGAAGATCCTAGCACCGAATGGACGGCACCTCCGCGTTCAACACACGTACGGAACAGCCACGTCTCCTTCTTCTTGATCTAGCAAGGGGAAAGGAGAGGTTGAGGGAGATGGCACCAGCAGCAGCACGACGGCGTGGTGATGATGGAGCTGCAGCACTCCGTCAGGGCTTCGCCAAGCGCTATGGAGGAGGAGAGGGTGTTGGAGAGGGAGAAGGAGGCAACCAAAGGCGTGGGAGAAAAGCCCTCCCTCCCCCACTATATATAGGAGGGCCAAAGGGGGGGCGCCGGCCCTAGGAGATCCAATCTCCTAGGGTGGGGCGGCGGCCAAGGGGGGTTTCCCTCCCCCCAAGGCACCTAGGAGGTGCCTTCCCCTCCTAGGACTCTTTCCCCTTGAAACCCTAGGCGCATGGGCCTCTTGGGGCTGGTGCCCTTGGCCCATGTAGGCCAAGGCGCACCCCCTACAGCCCATGTGCCCCCCCGGGACAGGTGGCCCCACCCGGTGGACCCCCGGGACCCTTCCGGTGGTCCCGGTACAATACCGATGACCCCGAAACTTGTCCCGATGGCCGAAACAGGACTTCCCATATATAAACCTTTATCTCCGGACCATTCCGGAACTCCTCGTGACGTCCTGGATCTCATCCGGGACTCTGAACAACATTCGGGTTACTGCATATTCATATCCCTACAACCCTAGCGTCACCAAACCTTAAGTGTGTAGACCCTACGGGTTCGGGAGACATGTAGACATGACCGAGACGACTCTCCGGTCAATAACCAACAGCGGGATCTGGATACCCATGTTGGCTCCCACATACTCCACGATTATCTCATCGGATGAACCACGATGTCGAGGATTCAAGCAACCCCGTATACTATTCCCTTTGTCAATCGATATGTTACTTGCCCGAGATTCGATCGTCGGTATCCCAATACCTCGTTCAATCTCGTTACCGGCAAGTCACTTTACTCGTACTGTAATGCATGATCCTGTGACCAGACACTTGGTCACTTTGAGCTCATTATGATGATGCATTACCGAGTGGGCCCAGTGATACCTCTCCGTCATACGGAGTGACAAATCCCAGTCTCGATCCGTGTCAACCCAACAGACACTTTCGGAGATACCTGTAGTGCACCTTTATAGTCACCCAGTTACGTTGTGACGTTTGGTACACCCAAAGCACTCCTACGGTATCCGGGAGTTACACGATCTCATGGTCAAAGGAAAAGATACTTGACATTGGAAAAGCTCTAGCAAACGAACTACACGATCTTGCGCTATGCTTAGGATTTGGGTCTTGTCCATCACATCATTCTCCTAATGATGTGATCCCGTTATCAATGACATCCAATGTCCATAGCCAGGAAACCACGACTATCTATTGATCAACGAGCTAGTCAACTAGAGGCTTACTAGGGACATATTATGGTCTATGTATTCACACATGTATTACAATTTCCGGATAATACAGTTATAGCATGAATAAAGACAATTATCATGAACAAAGAAATATAATAATAATACTTTTATTATTGCCTCTAGGGCATATTTCCAACAAATTGTGTGTCCCTCGATGAGTCCAGGACTGAGGACGTGCCTCAGCTATCAGCTGCTGATAATGGTATTCTGGTTGCCCCGTTTTCGGAGAAGGAGGTTTTTGATACTATTGCACAGATGAAAAACGAAGCCCGTTTGATACCTGAACCGTTAAATATGCAGGCGATATTAGCTGGTTTAAATAGATGAATTTAGACCAAGCATATTGAGTTAGATATTTATTTTGTTCGGGAACAGGTGGCCCTTGGCCATATTCGTGTTTTGCACGCCCCTATTTCCCAACAATTTGCCGATATCATGACCAAGGACTTGCCTACGACGTCATTTGAGGAGTTCCGGTCCAGTCTTTGCGTCAGCCGCGGTGCCGCTTCGACTGCGGGGGGGGGGGGGTTAGTATATGTGTTATGTGCATATTGTGTATTGGACCCGCCTCCTAGTTCCTTGTATAGTTGAGGTCCGTGGCCCACCTTTGTACATCATATATACGTGCATGTGCATGAAGAGCAATACGTCGTGCAATCATACACTGCTTTCGCCAGTGATAAATTGTTTGTGAGGGAGGCCACCTCTTTTATTTGTGTAATGCCCCAGAACTTTCCTAAAATAAAAAAATGTTTTTATTAATTAAACAATTATCTTGGATATCTTATTTTGCCATTTTGTTAAACGGTGAATAAAATAAACCCCTTCTCTATTCCGTAGTATTGAATCGGGACTTAACCCTTAACCATCAGAAACGGCCTTGTTGTGATATTTTATAAATATATGCCATCGGTCTCCGTTATAGTCAAGGTGATTTGTGTGGTCTCAAAATTATCTAGTGAGGCTACGTTCTAAATTTCATTTCAAACGAAGCCCATTTGATACCTGAACCGTTAAATATGCAAGCGATATTAGCTGGTTTAAATAGATGAATTTAGTAAATGAACTTGCTATCGAGCCTTTTTTCATCTCATCTGGATGCCCAAAAGCCCATCTAAAATTGCCCTCTAAATTCCAGCTCACCCCCCCCCAACATAGGCCATGCTATATATGGCAGGCACACCCCTGCCATTTGGGACAAAAACCCTAATCCTCTCCATCCCAAACCCCCAGTCGCCATCTTTCCCTCGGATTCCATGCCACTCCCTGCCACTTGGCAGCCATCCAAACCACGCCGCCAACTGTCCACCATTGGTGGATCTGAGATCCAACGGCACGGCACTCCCGGCCAACCTCGCATGCGTTCTCGCAGTCGGCCGAGCACGGGGTCGATCCCGAGCTCCCATCTCGCCGGAACTCCTCTGCCATGGATCTTCCACGCCGTCGCCGATCCAACCGAAGCCCCACCTAATTTCCAATTCCTCCTCCTCTCGTTTCTTTCTCTCTCGCGCGCGGCCCGCTTCCCTTGGATGCCTTTGCAAAAGCCTTGGTTCTCTCATAGCACCAATAGCTTGGTCGGTCTGGAAACATTGAAACTCTTGTATCTTTGACGGTGTTCAGTCGTCCCACACATAGCTAGTTCTCACCATCCGACAAGATCTGTGATCTAGGGCAAAAGCTAGTGCTAAAGGGCTAAACATGTTAATCCCTATAATGGAGTTCTTTCTTGTTTTGGTCCGAGCATTCCTTTATCTTATGCTCAATAACGCCGAGCATTCCTATAATGAGGATCACTTTGTACTATTTCTACCCCTCTATCAATGGAATGATACAAATCATGCATACTCACAAAAATAATACAATTTTTTCTAGGAATTGAATTTTACAAGTGTACGTACATTATTGTCATGAATAACATGTTGGCCCGTGTAATCTTTTTTGTGCATGATCTAAGCCCACAATTTACGCCATGATTATGCAAGTATCCCTCAAGAAAAAAATATGTAAGTTTTTTTCAGCTTGGCTGTCTAATTGTTAGATTGCTCTTGATTCATTTCAGATTTCATACATGCTCTAGCTACTTATTAGTAATCCAAGGTAATTGATGTTTTAAAAATAACAGATTTGCTAATTCTTATCTAGATCTAGATGAGAAATAACTTTGTCTGATCGAACTTTCTATTCGTATGATTCACGGCTAAGATATGTGTCGAGGGTCCCCACTATTGGCACCTGGGTTGGAAAAGAATTCTATGAGACCAGGTCTGGCTGTTGTCCCTTTTTGTTGGTGTTCTACTATCCTTTTTTGGCCTATGTAATCTTAAGCACCCGTTAGAGGCTATCCTGTAAACGTGCACACGCACCCCTTCTTCCTTGACACTAACGGGTCGGCCAATATAAGGTTGCAACACTGAGAGGTGTTCCCAGTTTTGGGAGCTTCCGGGCCGTTTGTTTCTTTTTTCATTTAGTTTTTCCTGGACTGGTTTTCTTCTTTCCTTTCATTTTCTTTTTTTCTTTTTCCTTTTCATTTTTCTTGTTCGTTTTTTCTTTCTTAGTTTTTTGCAACAACTTTTCCTTGAACTTCTTTTTTCAGAATAAATGAACTTTTTCAAAATCCACGAACCTTTTCTCAAAACCTATGAGCTTAAAAATTTGAAAGGCAATTGTTGCAGAAATTAAAAAAATTCTACGCATCACCAAGATCAATCTATGAAGAAACTAGCAAGGAGAGAGGGGAGTGCATCTTCATACCCTTGAAGATCGCGATGCGGAAGCGTTGCAAGAACGCGGTCAGTGAAGTCGTACATGAAGCGATTTAGATCGTGGCCGAATCCGATCTAAGCACTGAACAACGGCGCCTCCGCATTCAACACACGTGCAGCCCGGTGAGGTCTCCCGCGCCTTGATCCAGCAAGGAGAGAGGGAGAGGTTGGGGAAGACTCCCTCCAGCAGCAGCACGACGGCGTGATGGTGGTGGAGGAGCGTGGCACTTCAGCAGGGCTTCGCCAAGCACTGCGAGAGACGAGGAGGGAGAGGGGTAGGGCTGCGCCAAGAGAGAGGGAGACTCGTGTCTCTGGCAGCCCCAAAATCCCCACTATATATAGGGGGAGGGGAGGGGCTGCGCCCCCATCTAGGGTTCCCCCCTAGGGGTGACGGCCAGAGGGGGAGAGAGGGGGGCGCACCCTAGGTGGGCCTTAGGCCCATATGAGCCTAGGGTTTCCCCTTTCTCTCCTTCCCCGTGCCTTGGGCCTCTTGTGGGAGGCGCATCAGCCCACCTAGGGGCTGGTCCCTTCCCACACTTGGCCCACGCAGGCCTCCGGGGCTGGTGGCCCCTCCCAGTGGACCCCCGAACCCTTCCGGTGGTCCCTGTACGTTACCGATAACGCCCAGAACATTTTCGGTGTCCAAAACGGGACTTCTCATATATAAATCTTTACCTCTGGACCATTCCGGAACTCCTCGTGACGTCCGGGATCTCATCCGGGACTCCGAACAACATTCGGTAACCACGTACATCTATTCCCTATAACCCTAGCGTCATCGAACCTTAAGTGTGTAGACCCTACGGGTTCGGGAGGCATGCAAACATGACCGAGACATCTCTCCGACCAATAACCAACAGCGGGATCTGGATACCCATGTTGGCTCCCACATGCTCCATGATGATCTCACTGGATGAACCACGATGTCGGGGATTCAATCAATCCCGTACACAATTCCCTTTGTCTACCGGTATGATACTTTCCCGAGATTCGATCGTTGGTATCCCTATACCTTGTTCAATATCGTTACCGGCAAGTCTCTTTACTCGTTCGTAACACATCATCCCGTGATCAACTCCTTGGTCACATTGATCTCATTATGATGATGTCCTACCGAGTGGGCCCAGAGATACCCCTCCGTCACACAGAGTGACAAATCCCAATCTTGATTCGTGCCAACTCAACAGACACTTTCGAAGATACCCGTAGTGCACCTTTATAGCCACCCAGTTACGTTGTGACGTTTGGCACACCCAAAGCATTCCTACAGTATCCGAGAGTTGCACAATCTCATGGTCTATGGAAATGATACTTGACATTAGAAAAGCTTTAGCAGACGAACTACACGATCTTGTGCTATGCTTAGGATTGGGTCTTGTCCATCACATCATTCTCCTAATGATGTGATCTTGTTATCAATGACATCCAATGTAAATGGTCAGGAAACCATAACCATCTATTGATCAACGAGTTAGTCAACTAGAGGCTCACTAGGGACATGTTGTGGTCTATGTATTCACACATGTGTTACGACTTCCGGATAACACAATTATAGCATGAACAATAGACAATTATCGTGAACAAGGAAATATAATAATAACCATTTTATTATTGCCTCTAGGGCATATTTCCAACAGTCTCCCACTTGCACTAGAGCCAATAATCTAGTTACATTGTGATGAATCGAACACCCATAGAGTTCTGGTGTTGATCATGTTTTTGCTCGTGGAAGAGGTTTAATTAACGGATCTGCGACATTCAAGTCCGTATGCACTTTACAAATATCTATGTCTCCATCTTGAACATTTTCACGAATGGAGTTGAAGCAACGCTTGATATGCCTGGTCTTCTTGTGAAACCTGGGCTCCTTGGCAAGGGCAATGGCTCCAGTGTTGTCACAGAAGAGAGTCATCGGGCCCGACGCATTGGGAATAACTCCTAGGTCGGTAATGAACTCCTTCATCCAGATTGCTTCATGTGCTGCCGCCAAGGCTGTCATGTACTCCGCTTCACATGTAGATTCTGCTACGACGCTTTGCTTGCAACTGCACCAGCTGACTGCCCCACCATTCAAAATATACACGTATCCGGTTTGTGACTTGGAGTCATCCAGATCTGTGTCGAAGCTAGCATCAACGTAACCCTTTACGACGAGCTCTTCATCACCTCCATAAACGAGAAACATATCCTTAGTCCTTTTCAGGTACTTCAGGATTACTTTGGTACCTTCCTACCAAACTTACGTGTAACATCCCAAATTTTCAATTTGGAATGTTATACATTAGATCATCTATGCATATCATATTTTATTTTGCATTTTGGTTGATCCTAGAAATCCTAAGCAACTCAAGGACCCACGGAGAGAGTTGGGGGTTTCGTTATTTTCATATTTGAGTTTTCTCAAATTTTGAGAATAGGATCATTTGATTTTATTTATTTTATCATCAATTATTTCTATTACAAAAATATGAGAGAGGGAATAAAATGACTTTCCCAAAATAAAGAAATATTGAGGATCAAATAATAAAATCAAATAAGATTTTATTTCAGAGTTTTTCGGTGTTTTATTTGAATTTAGGAAAAATGTGCGTGTTTCAAAATTGCATTTAGGTCCCAAATAAATGTTCACCTTGTGCGGCTTGATTTTAGAAGCCCGTGAAAATTTATTTCGGAATTTTTGGAGTCCGTTTAGTATTTATTTTTATCTTTTTTTCTGCGCGTTAATAAAAAAACGAACCGACCTACGGGCCGTGTTCGGCTAGGACTCCGGCCCGAGGTGGCTTTATAAGCCGGCCCAGCCCCGGGGGAACCCTAGCCCCGAGCCGCCCCAGCCGCCCGACCCTGCGCGGCGCCGCCGCCCCGCCGCCGCCGCCCACGCGCCGCCCCGCCGGAGCCGTCGCCCCGCCCGCGCCGCTCGCCGCCCGCCGCCGCCGCCCACGCGCCGCCCTGCCCGCACGCTCGCCGAGGTTTGCCGCCGCCTCAAAATCCGTGCCCGTTTTTTTAGAAAACCGATCGGTTTTCCGTCGGTTTTTTTAGATTCAGTTTTTTTAAATAGATCGGTTTTTCCGATTTATTTAAATAGCGAGCGTTCGTCTGTTCGTTCGTTCTAGCGAACGTTCGTCGTTTTTCTTTTTCTCGGATTAAATCCGCGATTTTTCTGATCGCGATTCCTGATCTGATTTTCGTTTTATTATAACTTTTCGCTCGTTTATCAGAATCAGGCGATTCAAGTGCCTGGAGTTTCATCTCGAAACCCTCTATCCGTTTAACCAACTTAAACAAGATTTTGCTACTATAAAATTTGCCCTAGATCCAGATTAGTAGAACGAAGTTGTTTTCTTTCGCCATTTGACTTTCGTTGCTTCGTTCGATTTGATTCTTTTTGCCAACCGGAGTTCTTAAGTTGAACCTTCTGGTTAGATCTCTTATTTGAGTTTTACCCGTGCATTAGATGAGTACTTATTGTATGCTTGTTTGTTTGTCTGTGATAGAATACCTGGAGTGCGCCGCTTGTTACTTCGAATCGCTAGGTTTCCCGGATCATCAGCAAGGCAAGTAACACTTTGATCATACCTTTCCTACTACCTAGTTTTATTGCATTAGATCAATCCTCACACATTGTATGATTAGGATCTAAGTAAATTATGGGATGGGAAGTAGTTGAGGTAGTACCTATTACCTGTTTATTATCAAACCTTTGGGAGTTACTTCTACGTTTGCTTATTATGTCATGCTATGCTAGTAGACGTGGATTGGGTGAGTGATATCCATGACAGATGTGAGCTTGGTTAATTAATGGTTTATCTAAGGTGGCAACTTAAACACACATCTAGGTGGATTGAGGCACCTGGGTATTCCAGAACTTGCCTGTTTTCTTTCGGACCGCCACCCAGGCTCAAAGGGATCATGAGATTGTTCATGCTAGAAACTTCCGTGTGCAGCCAAAAGCTATTATGGGCTCTAGCATAGTTGACTAAGTCGTGCGAACTCTTATAGTGGTAGACTAGCAGATGTAGGGGATGTAGGTGGTACGGTCTACCCGATCGTAAGGTGCTAGCGCTTCTGAAAGACTATGTCTCGGTCATCCGTCTTCTCAAACACCTTGTAGTGCGAGAAACCAAACGGAGGCGATCGAGTCTTGTGGGGAAAAGTGCGCAAACCTCTACAGAGTGTAATAAACTAATCATGATTAGCCGTGTCCCCGGTTATGGACATCTTGAGTATCTAGTACCTGGATTTTCATGTGAATCTCAACATGTTACTCTAAATTAATTTTGTTGGGTTTTGTTTAATGATGATGCTTAATTGGGATTGAGAATGCTGTCAACCATTCTCAATGTTTAACAACTACCATGATAGATAAATAAATTTTATTCCTTTGAAGTAGGGAAAAATTGGCTTTATGCAAAACTGTAACCATAGAGCTTTCCACCAGCCAAATATGCATATAGTATAGCTGTTTCATTCCATTACTCTCTATGTGTTACATTGCCAGCATATTCCATGTGTTGTGAAGGAAATATGCCCTAGAGGCAAGAATAATGTTATTATTTTATTTCCTTATATCATGATAAATGTTTATTATTCATGCTAGAATTGTATTATCCGGAAACATAATACTTGTGTGAATACATAGACAAACCAAACGTCACTAGTATGCCTCTACTTGACTAGCTCGTTAATCGAAGATGGTTATGTTTCCTAACCATACACATGTGTTGTAATTTGATTAATGGGATCACATCATTAGGAGAATGATATGATTGACATGACCCATTCCATTAGCTTAGCACCCGATCGTTTAGTATGTTGCTATTGCTTTCTTCATGACTTATACATGTTCCTATGACTATGAGATTATGCAACTCCCGTTTACCGGAGGAACACTTTGTGTGCTACCAAACGTCACAACGTAACTGGGTGATTATAAAGGAGCTCTACAGGTGTCTCCAAAGGTACATGTTGGGTTGGCGTATTTCGAGATTAGGATTTGTCACTCCGATTGTCGGAGAGGTATCTCTGGGCCCTCTCGGTAATGCACATCACATAAGCCTTGCAAGCATTGCAACTAATGAGTTAGTTGCAAGATGATATATTACGAAACGAGTAAAGAGACTTGCCGGTAACGAGATTGAACTAGGTATTGAGATACCGACGATCGAATCTCGGGCAAGCAACATACCGACGACAAAGGGAACAACGTATGTTGTTATGCGGTCTGACCGATAAAGATCTTCGTAGAATATGTGGGAGCCAATATGAGCATCTAAGTTCCGCTATTGGTTATTGATCGGAGACGTGTCTCGGTCATGTCTACATTGTTCTCGAACCCATAGGGTCTGCACGCTTATGGTTTCGATGACAGTTATATTATGAGTTTATGCATTTTGATGTACCGAAGATTTGTTCGGAGTCCCGGATGTGATCACGGACATGACGAGGAGTCTCGAAATGGTCAAGACATAAAGATTGATATATTGGAAGCCTATATTTGGATATCGGAAGTGTTCCGGGTGAAATCGGGATTTTACCGGAGTACCGGGAGGTTACCGGAACCCCCCGGGAGGTATATGGGCCTTAGTGGGCTTTAGTGGAAGAGAGGAGAGGTGGCCAGGGCTGAGCCGCGCGCCCCTCCCCCCTAGTCCGAATAGGACGAGGAGAGGGGGGCGGCGCCCCCCTTCCTTATCTCTCTCCTCTTTCCCCCTCCCGAATCCTATTCCAACTAGGAAAGGGGGGGAATCCTACTCCCGGTGGGAGTAGGACTCCTCCTGGCGCGCCCTCCTCCTGGCCGGCCGCACCTCCCCCTGCTCCTTTATATACGAGGGCAGGGGGCACCCCTAGACACACAAGTTGATCCACGTGATCATATTCTTAGCCGTGTGCGGTGCCCCCTTCCACCATAATCCTCGATAATATTGTAGCGGTGCTTAGGCGAAGCCCTGCGACGGTAGTACATCAAGATTATCACCACGCTGTTGTGCTGATGGAACTCTTCCCCGACACTTTGCTGGATCGGAGTCTGGGGATCGTCATCGAGCTGAACGTGTGCTAGAACTCGGAGGTGCCGTAGTTTCGGTGCTTGATCGGTCGGGCCATGAAGACGTACGACTACATCAACCGCGTTGTGCTAACGCTTCCGCTGTCGATCTACAAGGGTACGTAGATCACACTTTCCCCTCTTATTGCTATGCATCACCATGATCTTGCGTGTGCGTAGGATTTTTTTTTTTGAAATTACTACGTTCCCCAACAGTGGCATCCGAGCCTAGGTTTTATGTGTTGATGTTATATGCACGAGTAGAACACAAGTGAGTTGTGGGCGATATAAGTCATACTGCTTACCAGCATGCCATACTTTGGTTCGGCGGTATTGTTGGACGAAGCGGCCCGGACCGACATTACACGTACGCTTACGCGAGACCGGTTCTCCCGACGTGCTTTGCACAAAGGTGGCTAGCGGGTGACAGTTTCTCCAACTTTAGTTGAACCGAGTGTGGCTACGCCCGGTCCTTGCGAAGGTTAAAACAGCACCAACTTGACAAACTATCGTTGTGGTTTTGATGCGTAGGTAAGATTGGTTCTTGCTTAAGCCCGTAGCAGCCACGTAAAACTTGCAACAACAAAGTAGAGGACGTCTAACTTGTTTTTGCAGGGCATGTTGTGATGTGATATGGTCAAGACATGATGCTAAATTTTATTGTATGAGATGATCATGTTTTGTAACCGAGTTATCGGCAACTGGCAGGAGCCATATGGTTGTCGCTTTATTGTATGCAATGCAATCGCGCTGTAATGCTTTACTTTATCACTAAGCGGCAGCGATAGTCGTGGAAGCATAAGATTGGCGAGACGACAACGATGCTACGATGGAGATCAAGGTGTCGCGCCGGTGACGATGGTGATCACGACGGTGCTTCGAAGATGGAGATCACAGGCCATATCATATCACTTATATTGATTGCATGTGATGTTTATCTTTTATGCATCTTATCTTGCTTTGATTGACGGTAGCATTATAAGATGATCTCTCACTAATTATCAAGAAGTGTTCTCCCTGAGTATGCACCGTTGCGAAAGTTCTTCGTGCTGAGACACCACGTGATGATCGGGTGTGATAGGCTCTACGTTCAAATACAACGGGTGCAAAACAGTTGCACACGCGGAATACTCAGGTTATACTTGACGAGCCAAGCATATACAGATATGGCCTCGGAACACGGAGACCGAAAGGTCGAGCGTGAATCATATGGTAGATATGATCAACATAGTGATGTTCACCAATGAAACTACTCCATCTCACGTGATGATCGGACATGGTTTAGTTGATTTGGATCACGTAATCACTTAGAGGATTAGAGGGATGTCTATCTAAGTGGGAGTTCTTTAAGTAATATGATTAATTGAACCTAAATTTATCATGAAACTTAGTACCTGATAGTATCTTGCTTATTTATGTTTGATTGTAGATAGATGGCCCGTGCTGTTGTTCCGTTGAATTTTAATGCGTTCCTTGAGAAAGCAAAGTTGAAAGATGATGGTAGCAATTACACGGACTGGGTCCGTAACTTGAGGACTATCCTCATTGTTGCACAGAAGAATTACGTCCTGGAAGCACCGCTAGGTGCCAGGCCTGCTGCTGGAGCAACACCAGATGTTATGAACGTCTGGCAGAGCAAAGCTGATGACTACTCGATAGTTCAGTGTGCCATGCTTTACGGCTTAGAATCAGGACTTCAACGACGTTTTGAACATCATGGAGCATATGAGATGTTCCAGGAGTTGAAGTTAATATTTCAAGCAAATGTCTGGATTGAGAGATATGAAGTCTCCAATAAGTTCTATAGCTGCAAGATGGAGGAGAACAGTTCTGTCAGTGAGCATATACTCAAAATGTCTGGGTATAATAATCACTTGATTCAATTGGGAGTTAATCTTCCAGATGATTGCGTCATTGACAGAATTCTCCAATCACTGCCACCAAGCTACAAGAGCTTCGTGATGAACTATAATATGCAAGGGATGAATAAGACTATTCCCGAGCTCTTCGCAATGCTGAAAGCTGCGGAGGTAGAAATCAAGAAGGAGCATCAAGTGTTGATGGTCAACAAGATCACTAGTTTCAAGAAAAAGGGCAAAGGGAAGAAGAAGGGGAACTTCAAAAAGAACAGCAAGCAAGTTGCTACTCAAGAGAAGAAACCCAAACCTGGACCTAAGCCTGAAACTGAGTGCTTCTACTGCAAGCAGACTGGTCACTGGAAGCGGAACTGCCCCAAGTATTTGGCGGATAAGAAGGATGGCAAGGTGAACAAAGGTATATGTGATATACATGTTATTGATGTGTACCTTACTAATGCTTGCAGTAGCACCTGGGTATTTGATACTGGTTCTGTTGCTAATATTTGCAACTCGAAACAGGGACTACGGATTAAGCGAAGATTGGGTAAGGACGAGGTGACGATGCGCGTGGGAAATGGTTCCAAAGTCGATGTGATCGCAGTCGGCACACTACCTCTACATCTACCTTCGGGATTAGTATTAGACCTAAATAATTGTTATTTGGTGCCAGCGTTAAGCATGAACATTATATCTGGATCTTGTTTGATGCGAGACGGTTATTCATTTAAATCAGAGAATAATGGTTGTTCTATTTACATGAGTAATATCTTTTATGGTCATGCACCCTTAAAGAGTGGTCTATTCTTATTAAATCTCGATAGTAGTGACACACATATTCATAGTGTTGAAACCAAAAGATGCAGAGTTAATAATGATAGTGCAACTTATTTGTGGCACTGCCGTTTGGGTCATATCGGTATAAAGTGCATGAAGAAACTCCATACTGATGGGCTTTTGGAACCACTTGATTGTGAATCACTTGGTACTTGCGAACCGTGCCTTATGGGTAAGATGACAAAAACACCGTTCTCCGGTACTATGGAGAGAGCAACAGATTTATTGGAAATCATACATACAGATGTATGTGGTCCGATGAATGTTGAGGCTCGTGGCGGATATCGTTATTTTCTCACCTTCACAGATGACTTAAGCAGATATGGGTATATCTACTTAATGAAACATAAGTCTGAAACATTTGAAAAGTTCAAAGAATTTCAGAGTGAAGTTGAAAATCATCGTAACAAGAAAATAAAATTCCTACGATCTGATCGTGGAGGAGAATATTTGAGTTACGAGTTTGGTGTACATTTAAAACAATGTGGAATAGTTTCGCAACTCACGCCACCCGGAACACCACAGCGTAATGGTGTGTCCGAACGTCGTAATCGTACTTTACTAGATATGGTGCGATCTATGATGTCTCTTACTGATTTACCGCAATTGTTTTGGGAATATGCTCTAGAGACGGCCGCATTCACGTTAAATAGGGCACCATAAAAATCCGTTGAGACGACGCCATATGAACTGTGGTTTGGCAAGAAACCAAAGTTGTCGTTTCTGAAAGTTTGGGGCTGCGATGCTTATGTGAAAAAACTTCAACCTGATAAGCTCGAACCCAAATCGGAGAAATGTGTCTTCATAAGATATCCAAAGGAAACTATTGGATACACCTTCTATCACAGATCCGAAGGCAAGACTTTTGTTGCTAAATTCAGAAACTTTCTAGAGAAGGAGTTTCTCTCGAATAGTGACATGATAAAACATGATATCACATGCAAATAAGATGACATCACATGCAAATAAGATGTAAAACATGATAAACATCACATGCAATCAAATAGTGACATGGTATGGCCTATATCAGTTTGCTCCTTTTGATCTCCATCTTCGGGGCGCCATGATCATCATCATCACCGGCATGACACCATGATCTCCATCATCATGATCTCCATCATTGTGTCTTCATGAAGTTGTCTCGCCAACTATTACTTCTACTACTATGGCTAACGGTTAGTAATAAAGTAAAGTAATTACAAGGCATTTTCAGTGATACGCAGGTCATAAATAATTAAGAAAACTCCTATGGCTCCTGCCGGTTGTCATACTCATCGACATGCAAGTCGTGATTCCTATTACAAGAACATGATCAATCTCATACATCACATATATCATTCATCACATTCTTTTGGCAATATCACATCACATAGCATACCCTGCCAAAACAAGTTAGACGTCCTCTAATTGTTGTTGCATGTTTTTACGTGGCTGCTATGAGTTTCTAGCAAGAACGTTTCTTACCTACGCAAAAATCACAACGTGATATGCCAATTTCTATTTATCCTTCATAAGGACCCTTTTCATTGAATCCGATCCGACTAAAGTGGGAGAGACATACACCCGCTAGCCACCTTATGCAACTAGTGCATGTCAGTCAGTGGAACCTGTCTCACGTAAGTGTACGTGTAAGGTCGGTCCGGGCCGCTACATCCCACGATTCCACCGAATCAAGATAAGACTAGTAATGGCAAGTAAATTCACAAAATCAACGCCCACAACAACTTGTGTTCTACTCGTGCATAGAAACTACGGATAGACCTGGCTCTGATACCACTGTTGGGGATCGTTGCAGAAATTAAAAAATTTCTACGCATCACCAAGATCAATCTATGGAGAAACTAGCAACGAGAGAGAGGAGAGTGCATCTTCATACCCTTGAAGATCGCGATGCGGGAGTGTTGCAAGAACGCGGTCGGTGGAGTCGTACACGAAGCAATTCAGATCGCGGCCGAATCCGATCTAAGCACCGAACAACGGCGCCTCCGCGCTCAACACACGTGTAGCCCGGTGATGTCTCCCACGCCTTGATCCAGCAAGGAGAGAGGGAGAGGTTGGGGAAGACTCCGTCCAGCAGCAGCACGATGGCGTGGTGGTGGTGGAGGAGCGTGGCACTTCAGCAGGGCTTCGCCAAGCACTGCGAGAGACAAGGAGGGAGAGGGGTAGGGCTGCGCCAAGAGAGAGGGAGACTCGTGTCTCTGGCAGCCCCAAAAACCCCACTATATATAGGGGGAGGGGAGGGGCTGCGCCCCCATCTAGGGTCCCCCCCCCCTAGGGGTGGCGGCCAGCCCTAGATGCATCTAGGGGGGCGGCCAGAGGGGGAGAGAGGGGGGCGCACCCTAGGTGGGCCTTAGGCCCATCTGAGCCTAGGGTTTCCCCTTTCTCCCCTTCCCCGCGCCTTGGGCCTCTTGTGGGAGGCGCACCAGCCCACCCAGGGGATGGTCCCTTCCCACACTTGGCCCACGCAGGCCTCCGGGGCTGGTGGCCCCTCCCGGTGGACCCTCGAACCCTTCCGGTGGTCCCGGTACGTTACCGATAACGCCCAGAACACTTCCAGTGTCCAAAACGGGACTTCTCATATATAAATCTTTACCTGCGGACCATTCTGGAACTCCTCGTGACGTCCGGGATCTCATCCGGGACTTCTAACAACATTCGGTAACCACATACATCTATTCCCTATAACCCTAGCGTCATCGAACCTTAAGTGTGTAGACCCTACGGGTTCGGGAGGCATGCAAACATGACCGAGACATCTCTCCGGCCAATAACCAATAGCGGGATATGGATACCCATGTTGGCTCCCACATGCTCCACGATGATCTCATCGGATGAACCACGATGTCGGGGATTCAATCAATCCCGTACACAATTCCCTTTGTCTACCGGTATGATACTTGCCCGAGATTCGATTATTGGTATCCCTATACCTTGTTCAATCTCGTTACCGGCAAGTCTCTTTACTCATTCGTAACACATCATCCCATGATCAACTCCTTGGTCACGCTGAGCTCATTATGATGATGTCCTACCGAGTGGGCCCAGAGATACCCCTCCGTCACACGAAGTGAAAATCCTAGTCTCGATTCGTGCCAACTCAACAGACACTTTCGGAGATACCCGTAGTGCACCTTTATAGCCACCCAGTTACGTTGTGACGTTTGGCACACCCAAAGCATTCCTATGGTATCCGGGAGTTGCATAATCTCATGGTCTAAGGAAATGATACTTGACATTAGAAAAGTTTTAGCAGACGAACTACACAATCTTGTGCTATGCTTAGGATTGGGTCTTGTTACATCCAATGTCCATGGTCAGGAAACCGTAACCATCTATGATCAACGAGCTAGTCAACTAGAGGCTCACTAGGGACATGTTGTGGTCTATGTATTCACACATGTATTACGATTTCCCGATAACACAATTATAGCATGAACAATAGACAATTATAATGAACAAGGAAATATAATAATGACCATTTTATTATTGCCTCTAGGGCATATTTCCAACAAACTGGTCATAGAGTTTTTTGTCCCAGTGATAGTCATCCCGAACTTGCAGCTGGTCCAATTTTTTTCACTACAGTTGCAAGTCCAACCTTGACTCAGAACTCGGCCCAAACTTTTTTGTCCCAGTTGCAAATCCACCATTGACTCGTAACAGGGCTCAATTTGGGACCGACCATTTTTTGTCCCAGTTGCAAGTCCGCCCTTGAATCGCAACTGAGGTCAACCTTTTTTCCTGCTTAGTTACAAGTCCATACTTGACATCCAACTGGGCCTGACCCATTTTTCCACCTCAGTTGCAAGCCCAATATAAACTTGCAACTAGGCCTAAAATTTTCTTTTGCTTCACTTGCAAATCCACCAAAAAGTCGCAATTGGGCCTGAAGTTTTTTTGTCTCAATTGCCTCAGTTGTAAGTTCACCTCAACTTGCAACTTGGGGCCAACCATTTTTCACATTCCGAACTATTCAAGAATTAATCCGATTAGTCATTTAATGGGCTAGTTAATCGCTACTCGTAGGGTGGCCGACTCGAATATCACTTATTCATTGTGTTAACTTGTTAGGCCGATTAATCGGTTGTTAGGTCGATTAATCATTGCTGACCCGTTAATTCGTGGGCAAACAAAGCCCTATTATTTGGCTCGTAACCCCTCCCGCTCCTAAATAGCTAGGGTTTGGCCCTCCTTGTGCTCCTCTCATCCCCTCCCGACCTAGATGGCAGTCAGCCAGGTCCTCATTAGCGCGCCGCCGCTTCCTCTCCTCCCTCTACGCGCCGCTACTTCCCCTCCTCCTTTGTGATCCGCCACCTCCCGCAGTCAACGCCTTCAAACGCCCAGTGCAGGTCCCGCCACCTTCCCTTTACGTGTCGTTGTCACGCGGCTGCCATCTCTCGGAGTAGCGGACTAGCTAGGCGGAAATCAGCAAACAAAGATTGTTGCATACATGTTTGCTGATGATTTTTGATACCTACATGGATGCTCGTTGATGATTGTTGTTGTATACATGTTCGTGATCTATTGACAGAACAAAATGTGCCATTCGCTTCATATCTGCAATATAGATCTTTTGTAGCATTCAGGTTCTATTGAACAAATTCCTCCATACAAAAATTGCGCCTATTGAGTTTAAAATTCAACCGAGTACTGCTCGACCGATTAATCCAGTTAATAGGCCTATTCATCGATTAATAACTACTCCCAAGTTGAGCGAGCAACTACCAGTTAATAATTTCCTCGACATTGGTGAAAACATTTTTCAAAAATCACACACATATTTTTGAAACGCTTGAATAAATTTTTCACATGATATGACCATTTTTTGAATGGTACGAAACGTTTTTGCAGACTTTCTTACATTGCTTAGACATATTTTAAATGTTATGATCATTTAAAAAAACGCTTGGTAACAACAGTGCATAAAGGGGCCACGTATAAAATGCACAAATGGCCATATTTTTGATGATGTGATCACCTAGATGTGGCATAACACTGTCACATCAAGATGAGTCTCAGACCCGCCCTAAAGAAATGTGCCGTGTAGATGAAACCAAACAAGAGGCACAAAACTATATTTTATATGTTACAATATTATTATTTTTGTTAATGCCTAATCTATTGGTTGGTTTAAGCAACTTCAGTTTTATGTTTCATCATTCTGTAAGCTTATAAACTCTTAGCATTCTCCGGAGAAATGGATGTGCGCGCAACGTAGGTCATCATCATCTAGTGCTTTTTCTAAAGCTGGTCAAAGCCAGTGACTGGTTTTTCTCCGACAAGTAAGTGCAACCCCATGTGTCAATCGGTGAGCGATGCCACGGAAGGAAGTACGTGAGAAAGCAGGCGTTGATGGGTGCGATTCTCCATCAGGACTCTTCGCATATCTTTGAGCTCGGGAGGACCGCAAAGTTTGTGTTCATCTCTGCAACATCAGATCGAAACTCAATTTGGCTAGTAGTCTAGTACGGTGCCTACCTGCACTATTAATCTGAGGAGTGTAAAATACTACTGCTCTTTGTATCGGTTATGACTAATGATCCCGCGTGTCTTTTGCTTGGAGGCACGGCCGGTCACACCTAAACCATCCAGATTAAAGGGGGCTGCAGGTGTTTGACACTTCGCAAGAGAGAACGTCTTCGTGTATGGTTTTGCCAGCTGCTGAGTCCGGCCGTGAGGAATCGACCTTTCCCCCTAGCTCTCACCACTTTTCTGACGTTAAAGACAGAAACGTGCATGCATGGCAATTGACGATTCTTGCTGCGGCGTCCGCCTTGATGGAAACAAGTGCAAAGTGGTAAAGACGCCTGGCAGTAACCTTGAGGCTCTTTTTCGTGGAAACCAAATCTTCGGCCCTTTGCATTCATGAGTTCTCCTCTCTTTTCTCATGAGTTCTCCAGGGTTAGGCACAGAGTTAGGAAAAAATTGCTAGCAATAACTTACTAACTTCAGAGATTTGCTTAATAGTCATCGCAAGAAAAAAGCTTAATAGTCTTATTTGAGCCTTTTCTACATTTCTTTTATATGGCTTTGTCCACGTTGTTGCAAATACTCAGTTTTAGCTTTAGTATTTAAAAAAATCCCAATGGAGAATTACCTCGCTGTTCTGCCTAAAACAACAGTGGAGGGGCGAAGTCATTCACTGACGAAATTTCATATTGCCAAATTTTAGTTGATAAATACTATGGTGAATTGGTCATGCTGTAATACTTTTGTGTCTAGTACAACATTGCCAAATTTTATCAATAGGGTATTAAGAAAAATACATCGCTTCATCTTTCCGCGGGAGCTTGAGCTGAGCACGTGTCGAGCATAAGCCGGCTCCAACAAATGGCGATTATATTTGTAATAATTTCTACTTTTCGGTAAAAAAAATTGCACTACTTAAGACGTGCAGTTTTCACATAGTTTTACTTTTTAGAATCAATTGTCTTGCCTTGATTCAATCCATGGGGCATTCTATCATATTTTTTTTACTTTAACCAAAATCAATATATTAAATCCTACTTAAGACGTGCATTGCATGTGTATACTAGTATGTTCTAGTATTTGAATGATCCAATTCGTTTTCAACCATGTTCCCAATGAAGATCGGCCCTCGACATGGGAGAAGTCAACTCAAACCTAGCTCAACTTTATCTTTGTGTGGGCGCAATCTTAGTTACCTATTTATCTCTAGTTTAGTGTTTAATTTCTTCTACCATTAATATGTATTGGAGTTGGAGGCTTAGAACTATTGAATTTCTTGCTTGAAATAATAAAAAGCATAATCAAGAGCCAAGATGTTTCGACACAACTACACTCCAGTAAGTCTCAAGGGCACATGAGAATTAGATTTACGCTGACAACATGCGCCGGGCATCCTGACCCAATGGTAATTATATAATTGCAAATCTTATTACCATATAATTGCAAATCTTCAAAAACTATGTGAAAACATAGGTAAAGAAATGTACAACATGATAGTTGCACATTCTAAATACTAGAGCTGTCATGATTTCTTACACAACTTCAGGTTTGAGGCCGAGTATGTATCGGTCAACATCACTTGTAAATAGCATGCAGTGGTATCCTTGTTACCTTTTTTTGGAAAGGAATATCTTGTATTCCGCTTAAACCTGGTACACTTGTTGCCTTCTTGATCTTGTACACTTCTTGCTTAACATTTGGATGAGTTCTATATTTTCTTTTTATGAAAAGGCCAAAGTCCATATATTAAGTAGCACATACCCTTGAAACACACTTCCAGAAATTAGAAAATACATCAACTCTTTTGGGGTGCCGAAGTCTTTTTACTCCTTTCCACCGGCGGTGCATTGTGAGCAAACCTCGCTGCCGCATCTTGTAGAAGCAGTGGCCGAAAAATCGATGATGTAGAACAGAAGACGCTGACAGTCACATATGAATAGCAAAAAGTCGCCCCAGAGAAGAAAACACCGCGGTGGGCCTGTAGAGCGCCCAAGTCCAGACCGACGGAGTCGGGGAATACAAATCTCACATGCTCCCGTAACGAGGCCAAGGCTGGACAACCTTCATCAATTGGAACTAGAGTCGTATGACTAAGTGTAACATTCCAAATTTTTGGAATGTTATACAATAGATCATCAATGCATATCATATTTTATTGCTTTTGGTTGATCCTAGAAATTTCACGCAACTCAAGGACCCTCAGAGAGAGTTGGGATTTCGTTATTTTCGTATTTGAGTTTTCTTAAATTTTGAAAATAGGATCATTTGATTTTATTTATTTTATCTTCAATTATTTCTATTATAAAAATATGAGAGAGGGAATAAAATGACTTTTCCAAAATAAAGAAATATTGAGGATTTAATAAAAAAATCAAAGAAGATTTTATTCTGGAGTTTTTCGTGGTTTTATTTGAATTTAGGAAAAAATGCACATTTTCAAAAATTGCATTTAGGGCCAAGAAAATGTTCATCCTGTTCTAAATATTTTATTTAGACAGTGAAAATTTGTTTTTGACATTTTTAGAATTTTATTTATTTTTCTAGATTTTTTTAGTCCGGCGAAATTATTTTTAAAAAAAACCGCGCCCGACTGGGCCAAAGGCCCAGCCGAGCCAGGCCGGCCCGCCAGGAGCCGCCGCCTCCTGCGCCGTGCTGCCGCCGGACTCGGGAGTCCGAGCCGGGGACGCCGCCGCCGACCCCTCCCCAAGCCAGGCCGCCGCCCCCCTTCCCCCTTTAAATAGCCA
>NC_041390.1:523863753-523871816 GCF_002162155.2 Triticum dicoccoides | reverse complement strand
CCAGGAACCGCCGCCCCGCCCACGCAGCCCCGCCGCCCGCCTCACCGGAGTCCGAGCCAAGGTAGTCGTCGCCGCCCGGTTTTCTGAGAAAAACCGTTTCGGTTTTTTAGAAAACCCTAGTTTTCGTTTTTTAATAGATCGATTTTTTTCGGTTTATTTATTTAGCGAGCGTTCGCTCGTTCGTTTATGCGTTCATCGTTAAGTTCCAGAAAACGAACGTTCGTTCGTTATTCTGTTTGTTGTTTTTCTTTTTCTCAGATTATTCCGCGATTTTTTTGATCGCAATTTCTGATCCGATTTTCGTTCTAGTTTAACTTTTCGCTCGTTTATCGGAATCAAGCGATTCAAGCGCTTGGAGTTTCATCTCGAAACCCTCTTTCCGTTTAACCAACTCAAACAAGTTTTTGCCTCAGTAAAATTTGACCTGGATTCAGATTAGTAAATGGAGTTTGTTTCTTTTGCCGTTTGTCTTTCGTTGCTTCGTTCGATTTGATTCTTTTTGCCAACCGGAGTTCTTAAGTTGAACTATCTGGTTAGATATCTTATTTGAGTTTTACCTGTGCATTAGATGAGTACTTATTGTATGCTTGTTTATTTGCGATAGAGTATCCGGATTGCGCCGCTTGCTACTTCGAATCCCTAGGTTTCACGGATCATCAGCAAGGCAAGTAACACTTTGATCATACTTCCTATTACCCAGTTTTTATTGCATTAGATCAATCCTCACACATTGCATGATTAGGATCTAAATAAATTGTGGGTTTGAGGAAGTAGATGAGGTAGTACCTATTACCTGTTTTATTATCAAACCTTTGGGAGTTACTTCTATGTTTGCTTAATGCCATGCTATGCTAGTAGACGTGGATTGGATGAGTGTATCCATGACAGATGTGAGAGTGTTAAATTAATGGTTTATCTAAGGTGGCAACTTAAACACACATCTGGGTGGATTGAGGCACCTGGATATTCCAGTGATTGCCTGTTTTTCTTTTGGACCGCCACCCAGGCTCAAAGGGATCATGAGATTATTCATACTAGAAACTTCTGTGTGCAGTCACAAGGTATTATGGGCTCTAGCATAGTTGACTAAGTTGTGCGAACTCTTACAGTGGTAGACTAGCAGATGTAGGGGGTGTAGGTGGTACGGTCTACCCATTCGTAAGGTGCAAGCGCTTCTGAAATACTATGTCTCGGTCATCCGTTTCTCAAACACTATGTAGTGCGAGAATCCCAACGGAGGAGATCGAGTCTTGTGGGGAAAAGTGCGCAAACCTCTATAGAGTGTATAATCTAATCATGATTAGCCGTGTCCCCGGTTATGGACGTCTTGAGTATCTAGTACTTGGATTATCATGTGAATCTCATCATGTTACTCTAATTAATTTTGTTGGGTTAATGCTGATGCTTGATTGGGATTGAGAGGGTGTCTATACTCTCAATGTTTAACAACTACCATGATAGTTAAATAAAATTTATTCCTTTGCAGTAGGGAAAAATTGGCTTTACGCAAAACTGTAACCATAGAGCTTTCCACCAGCCAAATATGCATGTAGTATAGTCTTATTCTTCCATCATTCTCTATGTGTTACTTTGCCAGCATATTCCATGTGCTGACCCGTTTTCGGGCTGCAACATTCATGTTGCAGACTTTTCAGACGATGAGTAAGGAGATTTTTAGGTCATGGTTCTATACTCAGTGATGCCGTTGGAGTTGATGGACTCACTTATCTTCCAAGCTTTCCGCTGTTATCGTTATTAGATGGCCTTAAGCCATATTTAGTGTAATAGTTCTCTTTTGAGACACTCGATGTAATAAGTGTGTGATTGCTACTCTATTATAAATCCTTCAAGTATTGTGTGGTGTCAGCATTACTGATCCAGGGATGACACTGGAGCATAGAGATCAGACTGGTTGAGGTCTGGTCGCTACAAGATGGTATCAGAACACACTCTAACTGTAGGACACGACCACTAAGCTAAAGCCCTAGTCACTACTCACTCTTCTCTTTCTGACTCCTCATCTTTTCTATTCTTTTAGGATGGCGGATGCAAGGAACAAGTTCACGCAACCGGATGAAGATACACCCTTTGGACGTCACCTAAAGGAAGTCACTAGATATCTGAACATCGGAGTACCAAGATTCACCGGAACCTACAACGCCACTTTACCTGAAGAGGAGCGCTGGATGATTCAAGTTCAAGTTCCAAGAAGGACGTTCATGCCAGTCACTGAGCCCATAGAGTTTTCCTTTGATGCACCAACCCGGAGTCTAGGAAAGAGAATGGCAGCTCACATCACCATGGTACGTATTGGAGAAGTTTACCGCAATTATCTCAAGGATACTATTTACCAGATTTGTGGGCGCCTAGGTGAGCACTGGGAGATGATCAACACCAAGAAGGATAGATCCATTGCAGCTTTTATCCAGGAGTTGAACCAGCACATTCGACGTCAGGAGAACCAGATGTGCGCAGACATGATAGATGTGAAGAAGGCAAGGACAAGAATCAAGGAACTGGAGGAAGAACTCAAGGCTACACGTAAAGATTATGAAGAGGAAATCGAAGTACTAGTGGATAAGAATGCCGACCTAAAAATGAAGATCGGAATATTCATGGGAGGCCCTACACCAGTAGAAGAAGACGAAGAACCCAAAGAGATTCGCCCGGAAGACTACATCATCATCGACGACACCGACTCGGATCCAGATGATAGCGATGATGACTATGTTGATGAAGCTGGAGCAGATATCATGGAGTCTGCAACCGAAGAATATTTCTAGTAGACCACCCAACAGTAGTAGTAATCCACCATGTAAATATAGTAGTCCGAGCACTTTTGTGATAGTTAGACCGATTGTATGCCCTTGTTTGATTGAATGAAGTGAATTGTTTGTGTTTGACTCATGTGCATATGGGTAGTGTTTTCTCTTTAGACCCCTCTCTATTCTTAAATCTCATATTTTCTAAACCCATCAGATGCCTTCGAGACGTGACCCCGGATTTACCTTCCCACCGGAGCTCACTCAGTTGATCCAGCAGCAGAATACGTTGATGCAGTTGCTAGTCCAGAATCAGAATCAGGGGAACAACAACAACCCACCACCACCACCACCACCTGTTGACCACTTAGCCCGTTTTCTTAGGCTGAACCCGCCCGTGTTTTCCAGTAGCACCGAGCCTATAGTAGCAGATGATTGGCTCCGCAAGATAGCAAGGGAGTTGACCACAGCAGGATGCACATATGCGGAAAAGGTGAAGTTTACCGCACATCAGCTTGACGGACCCGCAGCATCATGGTGGGAGAATTTCACAGCCACTTTCCCTATCGACATTGTCACATGGGACTAGTTCCAGCAGGCTTTCCGTACTGCCCATGTTTCAGCAGGAGCTATGGCCATGAAGAAGCGTGAGTTTCGCAACTTGCGCCAAGGAGGACGGACAGTTGGCCAGTATGTGGAGGAATTTAGTAAGCTAGCATGTTATGCCCCAGATGACGTTGCTACGAATGCAGCTAAGCAGGAGAAGTTTCTGGAAGGACTGAATGATAAGTTGAGCATGCAGTTGATGGTAGCAACCTTCAAAAACTACGAAGAGTTTGTAGATCGTGCTCTTATGATTGAAGAGAAGCAGCAGCAAATTGAGAACCGCCAGAGGAAGTATGGACAAGGGAAGTATAATTCTGGAGCTCAGCAGAAGCCGTGCTTTACCCCTAGACCGGGAGGACCTTTTCAGCATACCCATGGGGGAGGAAGCTCGCACAATCATAATGGCCCCAAGAATGGTAATGGGAATGGAGGAAGCAGTGGCCAGAACCGTACCAACCCATCAACCCCAGCCAAGAGAGACCCGAGCCAAGTCACTTGCTTTAAGTGCTAGAAGACCGGACATTATGCCAATGAATGTCCTGAAGCCCAGAATGGAAATGGCAATGGAAGCTCTGGGAAGAAGCCAAACCCTTTCAACAGGGGACAGGTGAACCACGTTAACGTGGAGGAGGTTGAAGCCCAGCCTGATGCATTCATAGGTAAGTTTTTGGTTAAGTCTTTTACTGCACTCGTTCTTTTTGATACTGGTGCATCACATTCATACATATCAAGGGGATTTGTGGATAATTATAAACTGTCAACCCAAGCCCTTAGGTCACCCATGTTAGTAACCTCGCATGGAGCAGATTATATGACTAGTTTATGGTGTGATCGGTTACCATTAAGGATTGGTAACTATGTATTTCCTCGGACCTAATAGTATTGGAATCTCAAGGATTGGATGTGATATTAGGCATGTATTGGTTATCGAAGTATGAAGGGAACATTGAATGCGCCAATAAGTCAATTTTGCTTATAACGCCAGAAGGAAGAAGGATCAAGTATGTATCCTGGCATGTGCCGAAGAGGACTCAAGTAAATTGCTTAACATGAGTTGTGCCGGAGGAAGTACCAGTAGTGAAGGATTTCCCTGATGTGTTTTCAGAGGAATTGCCAGGTATGCCACCGGGTAGAGATATTGAGTTCTTGATTGAGCTTTTGCCAGGCACACGGCCAATATCTAAGAGACCATACAGGATGCCCGCAAAGGATTTGGAGGAGATTAAGAAGCAGATTAAGGAGTTACTGGATAAAGGTTATATTCGCCCAAGTTCTTCACCTTGGGGATCGCCAGTACTTTTAGTGGAGAAGAAGGATGGATCGTTAAGGATGGTTGTTGATTATCGAGGATTGAATGAAGTAACCATCAAGAATAAGTACCCACTACCGATGATCAATGATCTGTTTAATCGATTGCAAGGAGCTAAGGTATTTTCCAAGATCGATCTGCGATCAGGATACCATCAGTTGAAGATTCGAGAACAGGATATACCTAAGACGGCTTTTACCACTAGGTATGGGCTGTATGAGTATACCGTTATGTCATTTGGTCTGACTAACGCACCTGCCTATTTTATGAACATGATGAACACAGTATTTATGGAGTTTTTGGATAAGTTCGTCGTAGTGTTCATTGATGATATCCTGGTTTACTCGAAGAATGAAGGGGAGCATAAGGAGCATTTGCGTTTGGTACTTGGAAAGCTCAGAGAACATCAGCTATATGCCAAGTTTAGCAAATGTGAATTTTAGTTGAAAGAAGTTGGATTCATTGGACACGTTATATCCGGAGAAGGTATAGCAGTAGATCCCACCAAGGTTGACACTGTGACAAATTGGGAAGCCCCAACAACAGTTGGAGAGATCTGTAGTTTTCTGGGACTCACAGGATATTACCAGAGATTTATTGAAAATTTCTCGAAGATTGCGAAGCCTATGACGGAGTTGTTGAAGAAGGATACCAAGTTCAAATGGACTGAGGAATGTGAGGCCAGTTTCCAGGACTCGAAGAAACATTTGGTTACATCACCTGTGTTGATTTTGCCGGATCAGAACAAGGATTATGAGGTGTATTGCGACACTTCACGTCGAGGACTTGGAGCAGTGCTTATGCGGGAGGGAAGAGTTGTTTCATATGCCTCACGACAGCTTAAGCCTCATGAGTTGAATTATGCCACGCATGATTTGGAGTTAGCAGCCGTAGTGCATGTGTTAAAAACTTGGAGACATTTTCTCATTGGAAACCATTGTGAAGTATATACGGATCACAAGAGTTTGAAGTATATTTTCACGCAGAAGAAGTTGAATCTCAGGCAAAGGAGATGGTTGGAGCTCATCAAGGATTATGATATGAGATTGCATTATCATCCCGGGAAGGCTAACGTAGTAGCTGACGCATTGAGCCATAAAAGCCACGTCAATACCCTAATGACGGGAGATTTACCAAGGGAGTTAGCCGAAAATCTTTGTGAGCTTTGTTTGGAGATAGTTCTGAGAGGCTATGTAGCAGCATTAAAGATTCAGTCTACTTTGATGGATAAGATCAAAGAAGCCTAGAAGACCGACAAGGAGATTGCTTCTATAAAGGAGAAAATGAGCAAAGGAAAAGCTAAAGGATTTCGTGAGGATGAGCACGATACACTGTAGTTTGAAGACCGTGTTTATGTGCCCAATAACCCGGAGATCAGGAAGTTGATACTGCAAGAGGCCCATGATTCACCATATTCGATTCACCCAGGAAATACCAAGATGTATTTGGATTCGAAGGATACTTTCTGGTGGACCGGAATCAAGAAGGATATTGCGGAGTATGTAGCAGTTTGTGATGTATGTCAGAGAGTAAAGGCAGAGCATCAGAAGCCAGCAGGACTGTTACAGCCATTGCCAATACCCAAATGGAAGTGGGATAAGCTAGGCATGGATTTTATTACGGGTTTACCCAGAACTCGTCCAGGCTATGAATCGATTTGGGTAGTAGTCGATCATTTGACAAAGGTAGCTCATTTCATCCCAGTGAAGACTTCCTACACCAGTGCTAAGCTGGCAAAGATATACATGACCGGGATTGTATGTCTGCATGGAGTTCCAAGGAGCATTGTATCAGATAGAGGAACCCAATTTACCTCAAAATTCTGGAATCAGTTGCACGAAACTTTGGGTACCAGGCTAGAGTTCAGTACAGCTTTCCATCCACAGACAGATGGACAGACCGAGAGAGTCAATCAGATTTTGGAGGACATGCTGAGAGCTTGTGCGCTAGATTATGGATCTAGTTGAGACGACAATTTACCATATGCAGAGTTCTCTTACAACAATAGTTATCAATCCAATTTGAAGATGGCCCCTTTCGAAGCCTTGTACGGAAGGAGGTGCAGGACCCCATTGTCGTGGGATGAAGTTGGAGACCGCCA
This sequence comes from Triticum dicoccoides, assembly GCF_002162155.2. NCBI lineage: Eukaryota > Viridiplantae > Streptophyta > Magnoliopsida > Poales > Poaceae > Triticum > Triticum dicoccoides. The sequence continues at coordinate 523,865,038 of NC_041390.1, read as the reverse complement.
GTTGTTTGGACTGGATCTGATTAAGGAATCTGAACAGAAGGTGAAATTGATTCGCGATAGTTTCAAGGTAGCCCAGTCCAGGCAGAAGAGCTACGCAGATTCGAAACGCAAGGAGATAGTTTACAAAGTCGGAGACCGAGTTTATCTTCGGGTATCTCCACTTCGAGGAGTTAAGCACTTTGGAGATAAGGGAAAGTTAGCGCCATGTTTTGTAGGACCATACAAAGTTTTGGAGCGTATGGGAGAAGTAGCTTATAAGTTGGAATTGCCCGAAGGAGTGTCAGGAGTTCATGACGTGTTACACGTTTCCCAGTTGAAGAAGTGCCACGCAGAGATGGCTGATATACCGCTGAGAGATACAGTGCCGCTAGAAGCGATTCAGTTGGACAGTGATTTGACCTAGGAGGTGAAACCGGTTAAGATTCTTGAGTATGCCAGCCGAGTCATCCGCAGCAAAGTTATCAAGTTTTGCAAAGTTCAGTGGAGTCACCACACGGAGGATGAAGCCACCTGGGAGTGAGAGGAAGATCTGCTGAAGGACCACCCTCACCTATTTTCTAGCCAACCCGAATCTCGAGGGCGAGATTCATCTTAAGGGGGTAGGTTTGTAACATCCCAAATTTCCAATTTGGAATGTTATACACTAGATCATCAATGCATATCATATTTTATTGCTTTTGGTTGATCCTAGAAATTTCACGCAACTCAAGGACCCTCGGAGAGAGTTGGGGATTTCGTTATTTTCATATTTGAGTTTTCTCAAATTTTGAAAATAGGATCATTTGATTTTATTTATTTTATCTTCAATCATTTCTATTATAAAAATATAAGAGAGGGAATAAAATGATTTTCCCAAAATAAAGAAATATTGAGAATTTAATAAAAAAATCAAAGAAGATTTTATTCTGGAGTTTTTCGTGGTTTTATTTGAATTTAGAAAAAATTGCACATTTTAAAAAATTGCATTTAGGGCCAAGAAAATGTTCATCCTGTTCTAAATATTTTATTTAGACGGTGAAAATTTGTTTTGGCATTTTTAGATTTTTATTTATTTTTTCTTAAAAAAAATTTAGTCCGGCGGAAATTATTTAAAAAAACCCGCGCCCAACTGGGCCAAAGGCCCAGCCGAGCCAGGCCGGCCCGCCAGGAGCCGCCGCCTCCTGCGCCGTGCTGCCGCCGGACTTGGGAGTCCGAGCCAGGGACGCCGCCGCCGACCCCCTCCCCAAGCCAGGCCGCCGCCCCGTCCCCCCTATAAATAGCCACCCGGGGCCCGCCCTGGAGCCCC
>NC_041390.1:523859812-523863288 GCF_002162155.2 Triticum dicoccoides | reverse complement strand
GCCGCCATCGCCAGGAACCGCCGCCCCGCCCACGCAGCCTCGTCGCCCGCCTCGCCGGAGTCCGAGCCGAGGTAGCCACCGCCGCCCGGTTTTATGAGAAAAACCGTTTCGGTTTTTTTAGAAAACCCTAGTTTTCGTTTTTTAAATAGATCGATTTTTTCCGGTTTATTTATTTAGCGAGCGTTCGCTCGTTCGTTCATTTTAACGAACACGTTCATCGTTAAGTTCCAGAAAACGAACGTTCGTTCGTTATTCTGTTCGTCGTTTTTCTTTTTCTTGGATTATTCCGTGATTTTTCTGATTGTGATTTCTGATCCGATTTTCGTTCTAGTTTAACTTTTCACTCGTTTATCGGAATCAGGCGATTCAAGCGCCTGGAGTTTCGTCTCGAAACCCTCTTTCCGTTTAACCAACTCAAACAAGTTTTTGCCTCAGTAAAATTTGACCTAGATTCAGATTAGTAAACTGAGTTTGTTTCTTTTGCCGTTTGTCTTTCGTTCCTTCGTTCGATTTGATTCTTTTTGTCAACCGGAGTTCTTAAGTTGAAATATCTGGTTAGATCTCTTATTTGAGTTTTACTTGTGCATTAGATAAGTACTTATTGTATGCTTGTTTGTTTGCGATAGAGTACCCGGATTGCGCCGCTTGCTACTTCGAATCCCTAGGTTTCCCGGATTATCAGCAAGGCAAGTAACACTTTGATCATACTTCCTATTACTCAGTTTTTATTGCATTAGATCAATACTCACACATTGCATGATTAGGATCTAAATAAATTATGGGTTTTGGGAAGTAGATGAGGTAGTACCTATTACCTGTTTTATTATCAAACCTTTGGGAGTTACTTCTACGTTTGCTTAATGCCATGCTATGCTAGTAGATGTGGATTGGGTGAGTGTATCCATGACAGATGTGAGAGTGTTAAATTAATGGTTTATCTAAGGTGGCAACTTAAACACACATCTGTGTGGATTGAGGCATCTGGGTATTCCAGCGATTGCCTGTTTTTCTTTTGGACCGCCACCCAGGCTCAAAGGGATCATGAGATTATTCATACTAGAAACTTCCATGTGCAGCCACAAGCTACTATGAGCTCTAGCATAGTTGACTAAGTTGTGCGAACTCTTACAGTGGTAGACTAGCAGATGTAGGGGATGTAGGTGGTACGGTCTACCCGTTCATAAGGTGCAAGCGCTTCTGAAATACTATGTCTCGGTCATCCGTTTCTCAAACACCATGTAGTGCGAGAATCCCAACGGAGGAGATCGAGTCTTGTGGGGAAAAGTGCGCAAACCTCTGCAGAGTGTATAAACTAATCATGATTAGCCGTGTCCCCGATTATGGACGTCTTGAGTGTCTAGTACTTGGATTATCATGTGAATCTCATCATGTTACTCTAATTAATTTTGTTGGGTTAATGCTGATGCTTAATTGGGATTGAGAGGGTGTCTACACTCCCAATGTTTAACAACTACCATGATAGTTAAATAAAATTTATTCCTTTGCAGTAGGGAAAAATTGGCTTTACGCAAAACTGTAACCATAGAGCTTTCCACCAGCCAAATATGCATGTAGTATAATCTTATTCTTCCATCATTCTCTATGTGTTACTTTGCCAGTATATTCCATGTGCTGACCCGTTTTCGGGCTGCAACGTTCATGTTGCAGACTTTTCAGACGACGAGTAAGGCGACTTTTAGGTCGTGGTTCTATACTCAGTGATGCCGTTGGAGTTGATGGACTCACTTATCTTCCAAGTCTTCCGCTGTTATCGTTATTAGATGGTCTTAAGCCATATTTATTGTAATAGTTCTCTTTTGAGACACTCGATGTAATAAGTGTATGATTGCTACTTTGTTATAAATCCTTCAAGTACTGTGTGGTGTCAGCATTACTGATCCAGGGATGACACCGAAGTACAGAGATCAGACTAGTTAAGGTCTGGTCGCTACACCAAGACACACGAGCACATTGTTCGCTCCGTAGGACAACGCTACCGAGACAAACCTTATAACAAAAAATCCAAACCCGAGGAATCAGATCACCACCTCTCAACGATAGGAAGCAATCATTGGCACGATGCCGAGGTGGGAAGACCTTATTCTACCCTGGCGACGATACCATCATCTCTTGTGACCGCCGAGCGAAGGCAAAACATAACTTTGTTCCTAACCCTACCACCACCAAGGCCACCACCGAACCGAAAGTTCAGCGTCCTCGCCCCTTCCCGATGTCAGTGCCTAAGGCGGAGGGAAAAAGGGGCCGCAACCTCGTCGGTAAAGCGAGTAGATAAGCCACCATCATTGGTCGCCTAGATCACCAGGACAAGGAAGGGGACGAAAACGATTCATCAACTATTGAGGCAAGATTAGATGATTAACTCGCTTTATATTGTGAGACGAGAAAGTACTTACATAGATATTGCTCAGGATGCGAACAGAACGAAAAAAAGGTGACACTCAAAACATGCGAGTACCCTAAAGAAGACGTCGACATTAAAGTAAACCACACACTTTTAAAGGTAAACCACACTCATATAGTAGCACGTACTACTTTCACACGTATTATCTCCAAGTTTTGGTCGTTCTTCACTGGATGAGGTTGGTAATAGCCGTACAGACAACCGCTATCTGCACCGCGTAGGAGCTGTGCTGCGCGACCGGCGACGGGACACCGGCCTGAGCGAAGGCGTCTTCGCACTGGTGCGCCAAGGACGCGGCTTCCCCGGCCTTCTCCTTCCCGGCGGCGTAGTCGCGGTTGTTGATGTCGTCCTGTGCTTCGGCGAAGGCGAACCCCATGCTGTCGTACAGCTCCTGGCACTGCGCCAGCGCCCCCTGCGCCCTGGCGTCCGTGCCGTGCTTGGCCAGCAGGTCCTTGATGTCGGAGACCGCGTTGTCGGCGTCGACGACGCCGGTGAGAGCTGCCACCTTGGCCAGGCCCCAGGTGTCCGCGCTGGGGCTGTCGTGGTGCTTGCCAAGCTCCGACACGCAGAAGTCGTAGTCCACGCGCCCGTCGCTGCCGGCCGCCGCCTTGCACGTCGTCACCACCGTTGCGTCGGCGACCCCGCTCGCCAGCGCGAGGACGGCGGTGAGCGCTGCAGCCGCGAGAAGACGAGCCGTAGATGGCTTCATGCTTCTTGTTGCTTTTGTTTCGAAAGGAAGCGACTAATTAAGTTCGTAGACGCCTCGTGTTTGCTCGGACGGAATTGATATGAGCTAGGAGTAGGACTGACGGACTGAATCTTGTTGCCTTTATAGGCGCGGCTAGCAGAAATGCTGAATAGTACTGCTGATTGATTAATGGGCCTCAGTTGTTAGACCCAGGCCTATTTGGACCAGCTGCGGTAGAAAAAGGTTCGTGCTAAGATTGGGCTGCAAAACGCTAAAACCATTTGGGATTTGAGAGCATGGGAACGGGAGCGCCTATATGGCGACCTACGCGCTGCGGAAGAACCGAGCGTACACCCCCGCTCCAAC
>NC_041390.1:523853896-523859473 GCF_002162155.2 Triticum dicoccoides | reverse complement strand
CCATGTGCGGGCCGGGACGCCGCCTTGTTTTTTTCTTTTTTTTCTTTTTTAAGTAATTCGGGATATCAAAAAGTTTTAAAATTTCAGGAAAAGTTGCTAATTTTAGTAAAAAATATCAAGATTTCAAAATGTATTCATGATTAGAGAATAATGCTCAGGAATTCAAAAACTGTTCACGAATTTGTAAAAGATGTCCACAAACTCAAAAAATATTCACGATTCAAAAACACTTTGCTAATTCGAAAAAAATTCACGAATTTGAGAAAAATGTTCGCTAATTCGAAAAAAATCGTCAATTTGAAAAAAAAGTTCGCGATTCAAGAAAATGTTCACTAATTCGAAAAACGTTCACAAATTTTAAAATAAATGTTCACGACTCAAAAAAATATTCGCTAACTCGAAAAATGTTCACGAATTTGAAAAAAAAGTTCATGATTCGAAAAAAAAATACACTAATTCAAAACATGTTCACAAATTTGGAAACAAATGCACAAGATTTTGAAAATTTAATCTATAATTTTAAAATGTTCATTATTTAGAAAAAAAATCATGAATTCAAAAACATGTTCATGAATTCAAAAACATGTTCATGACTTAAGAGAATGTACACAAATTTCTAAAAAAAATTCAAAAATTTAAGAAAATGTTCACAATTTCGAAAAAATGTTCGTGAGTTATAAAAAGTGTTCACGGTTACAAAAAAATGTTCATGATTTTGGGGAATGTACACGAATTAGTACAAATAAAACCACAGTTTTGAAAAAATGTTCATCATTCCAAAAAAAAAAGTTAACGACTTAAAAAATAAATCATAAATTAATAGATTTTTGGAAATTGGAAAAAAAGATTAAAAGTGAAAACATATAAGTAAAGAAAAAACAAAAGAAAACAAAAAGTAAAAGGAAAAACAAAAACGAAAAACCTGGGTCAGGCAAGGTTCTAGAACCTTCACAAAACTGGTTGGGGGTAAAACTCCGAAATGGGCCGGCCCATGTTAAGAGCGCATGGGAACGCAAGGGAGAAATTCTAAATGCTATTTGGCGCCTTCAGCGCCGTTTTCTGCGGTTTCCGCAAACGGGCGCACACCTCCACTTTGCGATGGGCCGGCCCATTATTTTTTGTCTGTTTCTAAACTGCAAAAAGCGCGTCCACAAAACCGATGCGAGTTGTGATTCAAACACGCGACGCACGAGACGAGAGTAAAACGGGATAATCACCAGGACACCTCGCCTATTGTGATCACATAAATGTTTTCTCTTCTTCTAAAAAAACATAAATGTTTTTTCTTCTTTTGTCCTTTCACTAGCAAACATGCCCGTGCGTTGCAACGGGAGAAAAAATCACTCCTCATACACACACTCAACGATATAAGCAAATCCCTTGAAAAACTTTCATGGATGTAATACAAAAAACAACATGATAAGCAGAGTTGTAAAGGTGGGATGATTTTTAAAGTGTACTGAAGTTGTGTGCAATTTATTAGACAACATAATTATCTACCTAGCACAAATGCTAGTGCTCCACAACGGAAGAAACAAACTCACGCACACCCATAGTGAGTCATCTGTGTTGTCACTTCTCTTCGTCACCATCTTCCACTTGCAAATAAATTCATAACTTGGAAGTGATTGAGTCACCTATAATAGTAGAAAGTAGAATAGCATATACCTATTGTCAGCTCTCACGTACATCACATGAGATTCAACAAAAACAACATCATCAGAAGATTCAAAAGTAACATAGTCACTTTTGACAATCTCCTCCACGAGTCTGTTTTTGATGTATTAGTGTGACCCCATATATTCCTAGGTAGAGGCACAATGAAATTTTATTATGCACGCACAACCGTTGATATATTTAATCGGTCCACAACGGAATTTATTTTGTGTTGTTAATTCCTTAATAGTGAAATTTTTTATTTCTTATTCTAGTTCCTAGTGAATTTTATTTTCTTTTTAATTCCTTCCTTTCATGCTTCACATAATTAGCAAAATTTATTCTTTCTTTTATTCTTTCCTTCTGAAATTTATTTCTTCTTTTAATTCCTTTGTTCATGCCTGGTATATAATAGGGAAAATTATTTATTTCTTCTTTAATTCTTTCCATTAATTCCTTCCCTTCCTGCCTTATCATAAAGGATGGAATTTTTTCATCTTTTTATTATTTCCTTTAATTCCTTCACTTTTTGCCTCATAATAAGGATGAAATTCATTCCTTTTTCTTTTCTTTCCTTCCATGCTCATAACAGCAGAAGTTACTCCTCCATTAATTCGTTTCCTTAATTGAACTTTTTTAACAAAATTTGTTTAACTCATATAAAAGATATCTTCCTCATCTTTCTTCAACAACATAATAGGCAGGTGGAGTGGTTAGTGCGGGCAGACTATGTCCTTGTGAGCTGGGTTTGATTACCATGTGGAGCACTTTATTTTTTGCGTGTTGGCGAAGCGCATATGAAAAAAAAGAACGACGTACGAAAAAACAGGTGAGGCACAAAACAATTGATTGGACAAAAAAAGATGGAGGAACAATCCTCCCTTTAATATTATGTAGAGATTAGGTAGAGATAGAGATTGAGATTTGTTTCTTTTCTTTTGACTTTTTTCTCTGTCGCTTTTTTTCAAATTTGTGAACATTTTTCAATATTGATGAACATTTTCAAATTTGTTAACTTTTTTTACAAACCGATGATTTTTTTAATTGGTGAACTTTTTCTTAAAATCGATGAACTTATCTAAATTTGTGGAATTTTTCAATTTTGTGAACTTTCTCTCAAAATCGGTGAACTATTTTCAGTTTGTCAACTTTTTTTCAAAACTGATGAACCTTTTTTCAAATTTGATGAACATTTTCCAAATTTGTGAACTATTTTTCAAAATCAAGGATTTTTTTTTCAAATTTCTTGGTTTTTGTTAAAAAAAATGATGAACATTTTTGCAATTTTTTTTATTTTTTTTCCAAATCTATGAATTATGTTTCAAAATTGATGAAGATTTTTCAAATTTGTGAACTTTTTAAAAGTTGATGATTTATCTGGAAAACAATAATTTTTTTTCAAAACTGCTGATTTTTTTCAATTTGTATTAACCTTTTTAATATATGTACTTTCTTCAAGTTTACTTTGTATTTATTGCGAATTCCTTTTCACTTTATCTTAAAAAATAAACATAGTAGATTGGGTATATATCCTACATGTTAAGTGTATTAAAACAAGGGTCAAATAGTGTTTTTGTCTTCGAAATGGACAGTTAGATGAGTTGGCGCATTGGTTGTTGTCTTGGCTACACAAATTGTCATTTGGTGATACAATCATGGTTCTCCCTGAATCCCATTTGTTTTTAGCAGTATTAGCAAAAACGGCACGTGCGTTGCTACGGGAAAAAAAATTCATAATGTTCAATGCCCATGACCATATTTTGCTGCATCTTCAAGATACACTATCATTCTCATTTTTCGTGAAATCGTGATTTTGTTTTGAAAATTGTGAACATTTTTTTAAACCCGTGGACATATCTGCAATCGTGAACATTTTCAAATTCGTTAACATTTTTATAGAATTTTGAATATTTTCTAAAATCATGAATTTTTTGAATTTATGAACATTTTATACTGTTTGAAAACATTTATTAAAAATTTGTGCACATTTATATTGAACAGGCGAACATTTCTAGAACTGACGGACATCTCTTTTGGAAATTGGTGGAACAATTTTTAAAATTCACGAACATTTTTTTGATTTAATGAACATTTTTTGAAATGCACGATTATTTTCTGAATCTGCGGACATTTTATGAATCATTAAACTATTTTGTAAGACATGAACAGTTTTTGAATATTTTAGGAAATTTTCAATTCATGAACATTTTTTGAATTTGCAAAATTTTGTTCAATTTCATTAACACTATTTAAACACAAACTTTTTAAAAACATCATGAACATTTTTTGATTTCCTGAACATCCGTTTTCAAAATTGCAAACATTTTTTAAAATTACGAACATTTTCGGAATCCACAAACTTTTATAAATTATTAAACAGCTTATTTCAATTTCACATTTTTAAATTTTAAGAAGTTTTGAAGTTGCTAATTATTTAAAGGAGAAAAAAAATAAAGACGAAAAAGGAAAACAAACAATAAAAATGTAATTCAAAAAACAGGCCGCCGGATATGGGCCGGCCCAAATAGGAGCTCTTGTCGTCTCCCAGCATGTAGAGCGCACTATAGAGGGTTCCTACTGGGCCGGCCCAAACAGGAATTCCCTGTGTGAAACGTTTTTTATCAATTATAGATGGCCGGTGGGTAATATTTTGTAACTTTAGTAAAAGTTTCGATGACGTATCACCAGAAGCAATATCCCATTTATTATTAGGGATGATAGGCGGATTAACCTTTTTCTCCTCCATGCGTTTGCTCGGTCGGCCTGCTACACGTGGTTTGCGGGCGCCAGTAGAGGTAACCGGTGCAGAACATCAGTGGCAGCCCAAAAGGAGCACAGCTACACAAGCCCACAGACCTCCTCTTCAGCGCCCTCTGCGCCGACTCATTGAAACATTTACAAAAGTAAATTCTTATTTGTCGATTAGGATAATTTATGCAAATAATAAAAAAGTAATAAGGAGTATTGAACATTTTTCTAAGTGTTTTAAAAAATTTAACCCTAGACCAATAGGTAATAATCCTTATTAATTGCGTATACTTTGGAAAATTTATCCGATCGACACATAAAAATTATTTCTATGCACTTACTTAATAATACGTTATGGGCTTTATAAAATCCCCCCACAAAATTAGGGTTCTATAATACTCCAAGTAACAAGTAAGCAATATTAAATATTTCCAATAATGATTTTGGAGAAGTCATATTATCTCCTCTCATATTTGATTTGATGAATCATTGGAAATATTTAAATAGATTCTAGATGAAATCCAACTTCAAATTCTAAAAAGGGAATCTCCAATTTTAAATAGATTCCTCCATGAAATATTCTTCTGCCACAATTGAGAAAGTCATTCTATTCTCACTCGTCTATTTGAATGCGGTTTCAGAAAATTTCAAAAGAGTCAAAAAGAAATGAACGCCCTTTGAATTCTTGAACAAATTTTCCAACCATAGTTTTCTTTATTAGATAACATGTTATCCAACTTTTATAACTTGGTTTGAAAATTGTAAAACAAGAACTCAAAAAGTTTTAATTTCCCCTGAAAATCACAACAATTCAATCATTAATATCTTATAATTAACATTTCAAAATTGGGATGTTACATATAGCAAAAAAATGGTAGCAAGTAAAAAGTAACCAAAGTAACAAGGTCCAGAAAGGTAGTCCAATCCATAATATTGCTAAGGACGTGCCTGAGATAATTATAGTGACAAAGAGCTCTTGTGGACACATGGGAATTTGTCAAGTTACTTTCTCCACAATTCATTGACTCACATTCATTGCTTTGATAAGTTGTTATGTGGGTGGACCAGAAGTAAGGTGTTGTTCTTGCTTAACAAACAACCTACTTATGATTACGCCCTCCATGCAAGCATCCACAAATACAAGAGAAGAATTCAGATAAATCTAACCATAAC
>NC_041390.1:523827268-523853420 GCF_002162155.2 Triticum dicoccoides | reverse complement strand
TCCGGCAACCCATCATCTACAAACTAATTCCACAATGCCTTCCCCTAGGCCCAAACATGGCGAAGTGTCACGTAGTCGATGTTTACACGACACCACTAGATGAAGAATAACATAACACGTCATCGAAACATTGAACGGAAACCAACTTCACATGATTAATTATAACAAGACTTCTCCCATGTCCTCAATAACAAATAGAACTACTCACAAATCATATTCATGTTAATGATCAGAGGAGATAAATAAGTGATTAACAATCTGAACATATAATTTTCCACCAAGTAAACCAACTAGCATCAACTACTAGATGTAATCAACACTACTAGCACCCCTAGGTACCAATCTAAGGTTTGGTACAAAGACTGAAAGTAAGGGAAGAACTAGGGTTTGGAGATGATATGGTGCTGGTGAAGATGTTAATGTAGATGAAGCCTTCCACGGTGAGAGGAGTGTTGGTGATGACGATGGATTTGATTTCCCCCTCTCGGAGGGAAGTTTCCCCGTTAGAATGGCTCTGTTAGAGAGAAAAATTGCTCCGCCTCGAGACGGCGGCGGAAGGTCATGAAAGTCTTATCTGTATTTTCTTTAGAGTAAATGACTTCATATAGGTGAATATGCGTAGCAGTGGACCTCCATGAGGCCCGCAAGCCACCTGGGCGTTCCCTAGGGAGTAGGGCGCCCCTGGCTTGTGGCCCCACCGAGGGTTTTCTCCGATACTTTTTTCTTCCAGGATTTTTATATATTCCAAAATAATTCTTCGTAAATTTTCACGTCATTTGGAGCTCTAGAGAATATATATCTATTGTACCTTTTTCGGGCTCAAAATCTAGCTACCGGCAATCTCCCTCTTGTGATATATCTTGCAATTTAAAAGAGAAAAGGCATTATAATTGCATCACAAAGTTGAATATAAATCTAAAATATTATAAATAACAGTAGGAAAACATGATGCAAAATGGAAATATCAACTCACCCAATCTTAGACTCTACTTGCCCTCAAGCGAATACTGAACTCAATAAACATGGCCACAAGTTTAGAGAGAGAGGTGTCGATAAAAAGAAAATACGGACATGGCAACATCATATTTATAAGCATCATTATAACAACAATTAGTCATTCATAAAACTTCCAATGATCAAGTAATAATATATTCACAAGCTAAGGTATAAACAATAAACTCTTTTGGAAACTAAAAAACTGTGTTTTCAGTCATTCAAGCAATTACAATCCATCATACTTTCGAGAAGAGTCTATGTAAGGGATTTTGATGTGGTAAACTTTACATGCTCAACTAACATATAGTCTTCTAGTGATTGCTGGTACTCAAAGCATATTTTTAGAGCAAACCATTTCCATTGAACACAAAGGAGGATGGGGGTTTAGGTCACCACCCAACTTACTTATTATAGGAATAATTGTCAAAAATAATAACTCATGATCATGTATATTCAACTGGATAACTGAGGTTGGAACAAAGGATATTTTGACTCATGCACAAAAGTAAAATTTAAAGAATAAAAGATAGACCCTTTGTAGAGGAAAGTAGAGGTTGTCATGCGCTTTTGATTTTTGGATTGCAGACTCTTAACGTAAAGTAATTTCACTTTATATTGCCACTTACGATGGCAACATTTATTGAGTAGTTTGTCGCTTTTATTTCTTCACCATCATAAGATCGTACAAAGCTTATTTTCTGTTCCAATAAAAGATGTGGTGGACCGATGACAACTTACTTGAAGGATCTTGTTTAATCCACAGGTAGATGTGGTGGACTGATGACAACTTACTTGAAGGATCTTGTTCAATCCAAAGGTAGATGTGGTGGACCCACTACTGCGGGATGCTGCTAACGCGACTCTACGATCAGAGACCCTTCGAGAAACTGTGTGCAATGCAATAATCACAAACGGTGTTGTATGAAAACCGTCAGAAATGTATAAAATGTTTGCGATGACGGATGCATCAAACACGGTTCAGGTTTTATTTGTGTGTGCGATGAAGGGCATACGGTTCAGTTCAATGAACTGTTTGCGATAAGGAGGAACAAAAGAAATGGGCAACCAGATGAAGGCGTGTGCGATACACAACATACGGTTCACTCGGATGAACTGTTTGTGATTAGGAAACACAAAAGAAACGGTCAGCCAGATCAAAGGTGTGTGCGATATACGACATGCGATTCACTCAGATGAACTGTTTGCGTTGAGACATGAGAACAGAAACGGTTCAAATGAACAAGATGTGTGTGATACGAGGCAAACAGGTCTGTAATCGGAGACGTGTGCGAAGACAGATAACAACACAAATGATTACTACTAACAAGCCGTGTGTGTCATCACCGGGTTCCATTGTTTAGCCCGTGTGCAATGTGATTTTCTTTGTACGCACAACATCTACGCTCTGTCTACAGCATCAACATATATACTTAAAAAGACAGCATTGCATAACCAAATTAAGCATACAATTACACAAGTGACTACACACATAACATTTCCACACACCAAAGAAAGCAATTACATGCATACTAAAGTAGGAGAAACGAGGATCTAATCATCTACTTATTGTTGCGACGATGCTTGCCATTGCTCTGCTTCCGGCTGGATCCCTGGCTGTTTTGGGGCAAGGAGGGACTTCCTCATGTCAACAATCCACCTGTACATGTCGTAGCTCGTGTACGCCTCCTTGGCCGTGCACACGACATGAGCTTTGTCGAGTTTCTCCATCCAGGCCGAGTGTCAGGCACGCCTGTCCTTGTTGCACGAATCCTTCACGTCTCTGTAGTAGGGGTCGATGATGGCCTCGGCAAGGTGAAACAGTGAGTCCTTCTCATGCTCCTTGCTGCCCCTGATCTTGTATTGGCCCTGGATGTCGACAAGATTCTGGCAGGCGATGCCTGAATTCTCGAGCGCCTTTACATCGTTGGTGATGTCCACCGTAGCGAACATGTAGTGGGGGCTGTTGACAAACCTGGTGAAATGCTCGCAAGGCCTTGTGGCCAGGCAGTAGTGGTAGACGAGGACGTGGTGGCGCACATGTTGGGGAACGTAGCAGAATTTTAAAATTTTCTACGCATCACCAAGATCAATCTATGGAGTCATCTAGCAACGAGGGACAGAGGAGTGCATCTACATACCCTTGTAGATCACGAGCGGAAGCGTTCAAGAGAACGGGGTTGATGGAGTCGTACTCGACGTGATCCAAATCACCGAAGATCCTAGTGCTGAACGAACAGCACCTCCGCGTTCAACACACGTACGGAGCGAGGACGTCTCCCGCGCCTTGATCCAGCAAGGAGGAGGGAGAGGTTGAGGAAGAGGGCTCCAACAGCAGCACGACGACGTGGTGGTGATGAAGCTGCAGTACTCCGGCAGGGCTTCGCCAAGCTCTTATGGAGGAGGAGAGGTGTTGGGGAGGGGAGGGGCTGCGCCTTGGATGTTGTGTGCAGCCCTCCCCTCACCCCTCTATTTATAGGGGAAAGGGGAAGGGGGCCGGCCCCCTCTAGATGGGATCTAGAGGGGGGCGGCGGCCAAGGGGAGGGGGGCTTGCCCCCCCAAGCAAGGGGGCGCCCCCCCTTAGGGTTTCCCCCAACCCTAGGCGCATGGGCCCTAGGGGGGTGTGGCGCCCCAGCCCACTTGGGCTGGTTCCCTTCTCCATACAGCCCATAAGGCCCTCCGGAAGAGGTGGACCCTCCCGGTGGACCCCCGAAACCCCTCCGGTGGCCCCGGTACAATACCGATATGCCCCCGAAACTTTCCGGCGACCATATGACAACTTCCCATATATAAATCTTTACCTCCGGACCATTCCGGAACTCCTCGTGACGTCCGGGATCTCATCCGAGACTCCGAACAACATCCGGTAATCACACATACAAGTCTTCCTAACAACCCTAGCGTCACCGAACCTTAAGTGTGTAGACCCTACGGGTTCGGGAGACATGCAAACATGACCGAGACGACTCTCCGGTCAATAACCAACAGCGGGATCCGGATACCCATGTTGGCTCCCACATGCTCCACGATGATCTCATCAGATGAACCACGATGTCGAGGATTCAATTAATCCGTATACAATTCCCTTTGTCAATCGGTACGTTACTTGTCCGAGACTCGATCGTCGGTATCCCAATACCTTGTTCAGTCTCGTTACCGGCAAGTCACTTTACTCGTACCATAATGCATGATCCCGTGATCAACCACTTGATCACATTAAGCTCATTATGATGATGCATTATCGAGTAGGCCCAGAGATACCTCTCCGTCATACGGAGTGACAAATCCCAGTCTCGATTCGTGCCAACCCAACAGACACTTTCAGAGATACCTGTAATGTACCTTTATAGTCACCCAGTTACGTTGTGACGTTTGGCACACCCAAGGCACTCCTACGGTATGCAGGAGTTGCACAATCTCATGGTCTAAGGAAATGATACTTGACATTCAGAAAAGCTACAGCAAACGAACTACACGATCTTTGAGCTAAGCTTAGGATTGGGTCTTGTCCATCACATCATTCTCCTAATGATGTGATCCCGTTATCAATGACATCTAATGTCCATAGTCAGGAAACCATGACTATCCTTTGATCAAGGAGCTAGTCAACTAGAGGCTCACTAGGGACGTGTTGTGGTCTATGTATTCACACATGTATTACAATTTCCGGATAACACAATTATAGCATGAACAATAGACAATTATCATGAACAAAGAAATATAAAAATAACCATTTTATTATTGCCTCTAGGGCATATTTCCAACAGTCTCCCACTTGCACTAGAGTCAATATTCTAGTTACATTGTGATGAATCGAACACCCATGCAGTTCTGGTGTTGATCATGTTTTGCTCTAGGGAGAGGTTTAGTCAACGGATCTGCTACATTCAGGTCCGTATGTACTTTACAAATCTCTATGTCTCCATTTTGAACACTTTCACGAATGGAGTTGAAGCGACGCTTGATATGCCTGGTCTTCCTGTGAAACCTGGGCTCCTTGGCAAGGGCAATAGCTCCAGTGTTGTCACAGAAGAGGGTCATGGGGCCCGACGCATTGGGTATGACTCCTAGGTCGGTAATGAACTCCTTCACCCAGACTGCTTCTTGTGCTGCCTCCGAGGCTGCCATGTACTCCGCTTCACATGTAGATCCCGCCACAACGCTTTGCTTGCAACTGCACCAGCTTACTGCCCCACCATTCAAAATATACACGTATCCGGTTTGTGACTTAGAGTCATCCAGATATGTGTCGAAGCTAGCATCGACATAACCCTTTACGACGAGCTCTTCGTCACCTCCATAAACGAGAAACATTTCCTTAGTCCTTTTCAGGTACTTCATGATATTCTTGACCGTTGTCCAGTGTTCCATGCCGGGATTACTTTGGTACCTTCCTACCAAACTCACGGCAAGGTTTACATCAGGTCTGGTACACAGCATAGCATACATGATAGACCCTATGGCCGAGGCATAGGGGACAACACTCATCTTTTCTCTATCTTCTGCCGTGGTCGGGCATTGAGCCGTGCTCAATCTCATACCTTGCAATACAGGCAAGAACCCCTTCTTTGACTGATCCATTTTGAACTTCTTCAATATCTTGTCAAGGTACGTACTCTGTGAAAGACCAATGAGGCGTCTCGATCTATCTCTATGGATCTTGATGCCTAATATATAAGCAGCTTCTCCAAGGTCCTTCATTGAAAAACACTTGTTCAAGTAGGCCTTTATGCTTTCCAAGAATTCTATATCATTTCCCATCAATAGTATGTCATCCACATACAATATGAGAAATGCTACAGAGCTCCCACTCACTTTCTTGTAAATGCAGGCTTCTCCATAAGTCTGCATAAACCCAAACGCTTTGATCATCTCATCAAAACGAATGTTCCAACTCCGAGATGCTTGCACCAGCCCATAAATCGAGCGTTGGAGCTTGCACACCTTGTCAGCATTCTTAGGATCGACAAAACCTTCCGGCTGCATCATATACAATTCTTCCTTAAGGAAACCATTAAGGAATGCCGTTTTGACGTCCATTTGCCGTATCTCATAATCATAGAATGCGGCAATTGCTAACATGATTCGGACGGACTTCAGCTTTGCTACGGGTGAGAAAGTCTCATCGTAGTCAACCCCTTGAACTTGTCGATAACCCTTAGCGACAAGCCGAGCTTTATAGATGGCCACATTACCATCCGCGTCTGTCTTCTTCTTAAAGATCCATTTATTTTCTATGGCTCGCCGATCAATGGGCAAGTCAGTCAAAGTCCATACTTCGTTTTCATACATGGATCCTATCTCGGATTTCATGGCTTCCAGCCATTTGTCGGAATCCGGGCCCGCCATCGCTTCTTCATAGTTCGAAGGTTCACCATTGTCTAACAACATGATTTCCAAGACAGGGTTGCCGTACCACTCTGGTGCGGAACGTGTCCTTGTGGACCTACGAAGTTCAGTAGCAACTTGATCTGAAGTTTCATGATCATCATCATCAACTTCCTCTCTAGTCGGTGCAGGCACCTCAGGAACATTTTCTTGAGCTGCACCACTTACCGGTTCAAGAGGTAATACTTCATCAAGTTCTACCTTCCTCCCACTTATTTCTTTCGAGAGAAACTCTTTCTCTAGAAAGGACCCATTCTTGGCAACAAAGATCTTGCCTTCGGATCTGAGGTAGAAGGTATACCCAACAGTTTCTTTAGGGTATCCTATGAAGACGCATTTTTCCGACTTGGGTTTGAGCTTTTCAGGTTGAAGTTTCTTGACATAAGCATCGCATCCCCAAACTTTTAGAAACGACAGCGTAGGTTTCTTCCCAAACCATAATTCGTATGTTGTCGTCTCAACGGATTTCGACAGAGCCCTATTTAAAGTGAATGCGGCAGTCTCTAAAGCATAGCTCCAAAATGATAGCGGTAAATCGGTAAGAGACATCATACATCGCACCATATCTAATAGAGTGCAATTACGACGTTCGGACACACCATTACGCTGAGGTGTTCCAGGCGGCGTGAGTTGTGAAACTATTCCACATTTTCTTAAGTGTGTGCCAAATTCGTGACTCAAGTATTCTTCCCCACGATCTGATCGCAAGAACTTGATTTTCCTGTCACGTTGATTCTCAACCTCACTCTAAAATTCCTTGGACTTTTCAAAGGTCTCAGACTTGTGTTTCATTAAGTAGACATACCCATATCTACTCAAGTCATCAGTGAGGGTGAGAACATAACGATAGCCACCACGAGCCTCAACACTCATTGGACCGCACACATCAGTATGTATGATTTCCAATAAGTTGGTTGCTCGCTCCATTGTTCCTGAGAACGGAGTCTTGGTCATCTTACCCATGAGGCATGGTTCGCACGTGTCAAATGATTCGTAATCAAGAGACTCTTAAAGTTCATCTGCATGGAGCTTCTTCATGCGTTTGACACCTATGTGACCAAGGCGGCAGTGCCACAAGTATGTGGGACTATCATTATCAACCTTACATCTTTTGGTATTCACACTTTGAATATGTGTAGCATTACGCTCGAGATTCATTAAGAATAAACCATTCACCATCGGAGCATGACCATAAAACATATCTCTCATATAAATAGAACAACCATTATTCTCGGATTTAAATGAGTAGCCATCTCGTATTAAATGAGATCCTGATACAATGTTCATGCTCAAAGCTGGCACTAAATAACAATTATTGAGGTTTAAAACTAATCCCGTAGGTAAATGTAGAGGTAGCATGCCGACGGCGATCACATCGACCTTGGAACCATTCCCGACGCGCATCGTCACCTCGTCCTTCGCCACTCTCCGTTTATTCCGCAGCTCCTGCTTTGAGTTACAAATGTGAGCAACCGCACCGGTATCAAATACCCAGGAGCTACTACGAGTACTGGTAAGGTACACATCAATTACATGTATATCACATATACCTTTCGTGATGCCGGCCTTCTTGTCCGCTAAGTATTTGGGGCAGTTCCGCTTCCAGTGACCACTTCCCTTGCAATAAAAACACTCAGTCTCGGGCTTGGGTCCATTCTTCGGCTTCTTCCCGGCAGCTTTCTTACCGGGCGCGGCAACTCCCTTGCCGTCCTTCTTGAAGTTCTTCTTACCCTTGCCTTTCTTGAACTTAGTGGTTTTATTCACCATCAACACTTGATGTTCCTTTTTGACTTCTACCTCTGCTGATTTCAGCATTGCAAATACTTCAGGAATGGTCTTTTCCATCCCCTGCATATTGAAGTTCATCACAGAGCTCTTGTATCTCAGTGGAAGCGACTGAAGGATTCTGTCAATGACCGCGTCATCCGGGAGATTAACTCCCAGCTGAGTCAAGCGGTTATGCAACCCAGACATTTTGAGTATGTGCTCACTGACAGAACTATTTTCCTCCATCTTACAGCTGAAGAACTTGTCGGAGACTTCATATCTCTCGACCCGGGCATGAGCTTGAAAAACCATTTTCAGCTCTTCGAACATCTCATATGCTCCGTGTCTCTCAAAACGCTTTTGGAGCCCCGGTTCTAAGCTGTAAAGCATGCCGCACTGAACGAGGGAGTAATCATCAGCATGTGTCTGCCAAGCGTTCATACTGTCTTGGTTCTGTGGGACAGGTGCGTCACCTAGCGGCGCTTCTAGGACATAATCTTTCTTGGCAGCTATGAGGATGATCCTCAGGTTCCGGACCCAGTCCGTATAGTTGCTGCCATCGTCTTTCAGCTTGGTTTTCTCTAGGAACGCGTTGAAGTTCAGGACAACGTGGGCCATTTGATCTACAAGACATATTGTAAAGATTTTAGACTAAGTTCATGATAATTAAGTTCATCTAATCAAATTATTAAATGAACTCCCACTCAGATAGACATCCCTCCAGTCATCTAAGTATAACATGATCCGAGTTAACTAGGCCATGTCCGATCATCATGTGAGACGGACTAGTCAACATCGGCGAACATCTTCATGTTGATCGTATCTTCTATACGACTCATACTCGACCTTTCGGTCTTCTGTGTTCCGAGGCCATGTCTGTACATGCTAGGCTCGTCAAGTCAACCTAAGTGTATTGCGTGTGTAAATCTGTCTTACACCCGTTGTATTAGAACGTTAGAATCTATCACACCCGATCATCACGTGGTGCTTCGAAACAACGAACCTTCGCAACGGTGCACAGTTAGGGGGAACACTTTCTTGAAATTATTACGAGGGATCATCTTATTTAAGCTACCGTCGTTCTAAGCAAATAAGATGTAAAACATGATAAACACCACATGCAATCAAATAGTGACATGATATGGCCAATATCATTTGCTCCTTTGATCTCCATCTTCGGGGCTCCATGATCATCGTTGTCACCGGCATGACACCATGATCTCCATCATCATGATCTCCATCATCGTGTTTTCTTGAAGTTGTCTTGTCATCTATTACTTCTACTACTATGGCTAACACTTTAGCAATAAAGTAAAGTAATTACATGACGTTTATGTTGACACGCAGGTCATAAATAAAGAAATACAACTCCTATGGCTCCTGCCGGTTGTCATACTCATCGACATGCAAGTCGTGATTCCTATTACAAGAACATGATCAATCTCATACATCACATATATCATTCATCATTCATCACAACCTTTGGCCATATCACATCACAAAACACTTGCTGCAAAAACAAGTTAGACATCCTCTAATCGTTGTTGCAAGTTTTTACGTGGCTGCTATAGGTTTCTAGCAAGAACGTTTCTTACCTACGCCAAAACCACAACGTGAATTGCCAATTTCTATTTACCCTTCATAAGGACCCTGTTCATCGAGTCCGATCCGACTAAAGTGGGAGAGACAGACACCCGCCAGCCACCTTATGCAACTAGTGCATGTCAGTCGGTGGAACCGGTCTCACGTAAGCGTACGTGTAAGGTTGGTCCGGGCCGCTTCATCCCACGATGCCGCCGAATCAAGATAAGACTAGTAACGGCAAGCAAATTGACAATATCGATGCCTACAACTACTTTGTGTTCTACTCGTGCATAGTAACTACGCATAGACCTAGCTCATGATGCCACTGTTGGGGAACGTAGCAGAATTTTAAAATTTTCTACGCATCACCAAGATCAATCTATGGAGTCATCTAGCAACGAGGGAGAGAGGAGTGCATCTACATACCCTTGTAGATCACGAGCGGAAGCGTTCAAGAGAACGGGGTTGATGGAGTCGTACTCGACGTGATCCAAATCACTGAAGATCCTAGTGCTGAACGGACGGCACCTTCGCGTTCAACACACGTACGGAGCGAGGACGTCTCCCGCGCCTTGATCCAGCAAGGAGGAGGGAGAGGTTGAGGAAGAGGGCTCCAACAGCAGCACGGCGGCGTGGTGGTGATGAAGCTGCAGTACTCCGACAGGGCTTCGCCAAGCTCTTATGGAGGAGGAGAGGTGTTGGGGAGGGGAGGGGCTGCACCTTGGATGTTGTGTGCAACCCTCCCCTCACCCCTCTATTTATAGGGGAAAGGGGAAGGGGCCCGGCCCCCTCTAGATGAGATCTAGAGGGGGGGGGCCAAGGGGAGGGGGGCTTGCCCCCCAAGCAAGGGGGCGCCCCCTTAGGGTTTCCCCCAACCCTAGGCGCATGGGTCCTAGGGGGGGGGGTGTGGCGCCCCAGCCCACTTGGGCTGGTTCCCTTCTCCATACAGCCCATAAGGCCCTCCGGAAGAGGTGGACCCTCCCGGTGGACCCCCGGAACCCCTCCGGTGGCCCCGGTACAATACCGATATGCCCCCGAAACTTTCCGGCGACCATATGACAACTTCCCATATATAAATCTTTACCTCCGGACCATTCCGGAACTCCTCGTGACGTCCGGGATCTCATCCGGGACTCCGAACAACATCCGGTAATCACATATACAAGTCTACCTAACAACCCTAGCATCACCGAACCTTAAGTGTGTAGACCCTACGGGTTCGGGAGACATGCAGACATGATCGAGACGACTCTCCGGTCAATAACCAACAGTGGGGTCTGGATACCCATGTTGGCTCCCACATGCTCCACGATGATCTCATCGGATGAACCATGATGTCGAGGATTCAATCAATCCGTATACAATTCCCTTTGTCAATCGGTACGTTACTTGTCCGAGACTCGATCGTCGGTATCCCAATACCTTGTTCAGTCTCGTTACCGACAAGTCACTTTACTCGTACCGTAATGCATGATCCCGTGATCAACCACTTGATCACATTGAGCTCATTATGATGATGCATTACCGAGTGGGCCCAGAGATACCTCTCCGTCATACGGAGTGACAAATCCCAGTCTCGATTCGTGCCAACCCAACAGACACTTTCAGAGATACCTGTAATGTACCTTTATAGTCACCCAGTTACGTTGTGATGTTTGGCACACCCAAGGCACTCCTACGGTATCCGGGAGTTGCACAATCTCATGGTCTAAGGAAATGATACTTGACATTCATAAAAGATACAGCAAACGAACTACACGATCTTTGAGCTAAGCTTAGGATTGGGTCTTGTCCATCACATCATTCTCCTAATGATGTGATCCCGTTATCAATGACATCTAATGTCCATAGTCAGGAAACCATGACTATCCTTTGATCAACGAGCTAGTCAACTAGAGGCTCACTAGGGACGTGTTGTGGTCTATGTATTCACACATGTATTACGATTTCCGGATAACACAATTATAGCATGAACAATAGACAATTATCATGAACAAAGAAATATAATAATAACCATTTTATTATTGCCTCTAGGGCATATTTCCAACAGCACACACATCTGGGCGACGGCGACCTTGGGACAAGACCCGGCACGAGCACGGGTGTACCCGAGGTCAAACCCGACCACCTTGTACTTCTCCTCGGCAAGCAACAGCTCCATGATGTGGATGGAGTGCTCCGCCCAGCTCGGGTCGTTGGTGTAAACCACCGAGAGGTCCATGAACCTTCTGTGGGTGTGCATCACGACACACATGGTGAACTGCTGCTCATCGTCGGTAGCCGCTCGAAGTGCCATTGGAGCCGCACAGGATACCCTCTAAGAATTTCTCGTGGTGGGTGTGCTTCTTGCAATGGTGGGGCGTGATCGAAAGGTTGAAGGGACACAAGGGCAGGTTAAATGGCCGCTGTAATAAATGGGGGCCGACTGGCCTGTAATCGTCATGTCTTGTCACGGTGTTCATAGCGGAGGATTCTAGAATCCAGTGCATGCTTGACAACACTGCACCCCAGGCGTGGGCTCGAAGAGCCTGTTCCCGCGCTACCGCGCTGTTTACCGCGCAAGCTTCCCGCCCGGCTAGTTTGGCCACACGTCGGCTAGAAGAGGGACAAATCATGGGAGTTTATTGGCAAAAATCTTTGTAAAAACGAAGTGTATGGAATGACTTCGGTCATAAGTTTACCCTTGGGTGATGAGGTCAAAGTTACACAGAAGGGTGATGATGGACACTCGAGTGCGATAATTAATTCTGCGCTCTATAATGCACACGGTGGAAGAAACCAACTGTGTACAATATTGTCGAAGATCGCAGTCGAGTTAGCTATATAGATCATGTGCTGTGAGATCGACAAGGTAAACTGATTCGAGAATGGTTAATAAAATCTAAGACCATTGCATATTAAGGTCAAAATAGTGCTAGCAATATACGAGTCTCATACGATGCCATTTCAACGATTGTACCACAAAAGCTCGAAATGTTACAAGGTTCAAATTCTAGAGTTATATGGCTCAAATTCGAAGATTACAAGGTTCACACTGATATTAGAAATGAAATTCAGCTCATCAGCTGCAAACGCTCGCGCTGATGCACTGAACATGGATATCAGAGAGGTTCAAAGTTCAAACAAATATCACCGCCTCTAAGTCTGGCTTCGAAACCTCACAATTTTTGCAAAGGGGCCAGCCACTGAGAAGTCATGTATGGAGTTGACCCGATGACTTCCGATTACTCTGTCATCTGAAGTTCCAAAATGAAGTTCAGCATTTTTGGAGCCTACTCCATTCTGCCACAGGCTCCGGCGCTGATCAACAAACCATTCATTTTTGCGAAATAAATGCAGGGCAAACCTCATTTCCTTAGCACCCTTGCTCTGAGAACAAAGAACCTGGCGAATATAATCTTCGGTAAGGTCCCTCGGTAGGAGTTCAAAGTAATTTCTAAGTGATGTAGATCTAGGCATTCGACGTGATTGCTATATTGTATCACATTATCCACCACTGGGCCTAATCTTATCTGCAAAAGAAGAAAACGTGTTAGTGCCTACATGCAGTATTGAACATTACTACAGGACTAGCTATTTGGTTTGCAGGATTTGTAAAATGCACTAACATGCCATCTTCGATCTGACATGATTAACATGGGCATTTGATTACATTATAGAAAAATGTAGCATTTTTCACAAGAGGTTGGAGTGGATGAAAAGTTCCCTAAGAAAACTAGTACAGATGAATCCAAAGGAGAAATGCTTATTGAATGTAACCATATGGATCAAACAACCAATATGCGGGGGGGGCATGTATGTACTGAAATCCTCCAAAAGAACCTTTAGAAATTGTAGTACATTGTCATTGTAAACTTGGAAAAAGGTGTCACAAATTGAACTCCCTTATGGTTAACATTTAACAGGAAAGGAACATCACCTCGATATATAGCTTCTCCAGGCACGGAAAGCATCTCAGGAAAGTGACAACTTGCTCCAGGTCGGGCCTGATAGATTCTAGTGCCAAGACCTTCACTGTGCGCAGGTTCGGGGTCAAGCTTGTCGGAATCATTTTCTGAATGACAGACAAACATACATCTTCAAAATCAGAAATAATGTTAATTTGTAGAAGGAGAGGTAGAAGGCGGTTGTTGTACCTGAACGGGTGTGGATCCAATAGCAAGTTCGGAGTATTTGTCAGACGAGTAGCCCACCACTGTCAATTTCGGCGTATAAATGACATTGATTCTTGTTGGACCTTCTTGATCAACTACAAGTAATCTCTCAAGTGCAGGTGTGTCCTGGATGACCATACCGTGGTCCACCTTTTGGTGATGTCTTCCTGCCGCACCAGCAACACACATAAGTAGTCCGGAGAGTCATGGAGGTCACATGGAAGGTACTCAACCCATTGATCGCCTGAAGACAAAGGTACTCGAGTGCAGTACAACCATGGAGCAGGCGCTCCATGTCACCCTTTGAGAGGCAGACGGCGACGAGCTCGAGGTGCTTCAGTCGTGGTAGAATAAGAGCGGGCGCATCATTAAGGGGCGGGAAATGGCAGTTCCTGAACTTGGCGACGCGTAGCGTGGGCGCGAGGTGGAGTGCGGATGTTGGCAGCGAGCGCATATGCCCATCATCAAAAGTGAGCTCCTCGAGCTGATCTAGGACGGGGGATCGGAACCAGTCGTCAAGCTTGGCTCGGTCCTTGCCGTTGGAACGGAACTTGCCCATTCCAAGGCCTTTAGTTGGGCCAAGGTGACTGCCAAGGATCTTGGAGAACGCATCCAAGCTTTTGCGATAGCCATGGCAAAGCTCGTGGGTGTCAATGAGGTCGAGAGGGCTGGAGTTCCATAGGGGGCGCCACCGCCGGGAAAGGAGGGTTGTCCGCGCCCCATATTTGATTGGGAGGAGGGAGATGATGACTCTCAACATATCATCGGGGAGGCTGATGATTAAGTCTAGGCCTGCTGGAGTTGCTTGCGGTTCTAGCTCGTCCCGCCTCCGCTTGTTGGTAGCCCCGTTCTCCACCTCCGGAGTCTCCTTGTCAGTGGCGCTTTCTGATAGAAATGGGAGTACAGGGAATATTTAGTTAAAACATGGCAATAGAGAAGTGTATTAGTAACTAGAAGTTATTAGGTAGGGATATAGTAAGAAAAGGGAATAATAATTGGTTGCTTAAATACTACACAATTCATTTGACATTGCTGGGTAAGTCAACATATGTAGATAGTTGAAAAGAAAACTTACTTCGAACAAAGTCTGGATGGATGATTTTGTCGGGGAAGTTAGCATATATCTCATGACCAGGCCCTTCTATGTGCAGTGCAATTTTAGTTCCAGCTTTCAGTACATAAAACTTTGCAATTTCATTCCAAAAGCCAGTGCCAAAATAGGAGTCACCACGTTCATCAAGTCTTACAGTAGCAACGATTGTAAATCCATGGTTTGCGTGCAGTATGACATTCGTGGAGCCTTGATGTATGTAAAGGGAAAAATTGTGCACTACATAATCTGTTGCATAGCAAGTGAGGGAGTCCTGGATTAGGGGGTCTCCGGACGGCCGGACTATATTCTTTGGACGGACTATTAGACTATGAAGATACAAGATTGAAGACTTCGTCTTGTGTCTGGATGGGACTCTACTTGGCGTGGAAGGCAAGCTAGGCAATACGGATATGCATATCTCCTCCTTTGTAACCGACCTTGTGTAACCCTAGCCCTCTCCGGTGTCTATATAAACCGGAGGGTTTTAGTCCGTAGGACAACATACAATCATACCATTGGCTAGCTTCTAGGGTTTAGCCTCTCTGATCTCGTGGTAGATCTACTCTTGTACTACCCTTATCATCAATATTAATCAAGCATGACGTAGGGTTTTACCTCCATCAAGAGGGCCCGAACCTGGGTAAAACTTCATGTCACCTGCCTCCTATTACCATCCGCCTAGATGCACAGTTCCGGACCCCCTACCCGAGATCCGCTGGTTTTGACACCAACGTTGGTGCTTTCATTGAGAGTTCCTCTCGTCGCCGTTAGGCTTGATGGCTCCTTCTATCATCGTTAGTGATGCGGTCCAGGGTGAGACTTTTCTCCCCGGACAGATTTTTGTATTCGGCGGCTTTGCACTGTGGGCCAATTCGCTTGGCCATCTGGAGCAGATTGAAAGCTACGCCCCTGGCCATCAGGTCAGGTTTGGAAAATTAAGCTACACGGCCGATATCTGCGGAGACTTGATCTTTGACGGATTCGAGCCTCTGCCTTGTGCGTCACGCGGTCATGATGAGTACGATTTAGCTCTACCATCCGACAGTGTTCAGGGGATCGCACCGACAGCTGCTCCGACCCTCAATTTGGAGCCAGTTGCGCCGTCCATGGACGGGTGGATGGACCCCGCCATGGAGGCCTTACCCCCATCGGCGACCGAGCCAAACATCGACCTTACTCTGCACGAGAGCCGTGTTGACAAACTACCAGATCTCTCTCCGGCCACGGACTCCGAACCACCTGCGCCCGTTCCTAGAGAATCCAATTGGGCGCCGATCATGGAGTTTACCTCCACGGATATTTTTCAGCACTCGCCCCTTGGCGACATACTGAACTCATTAAGGTCTCTCTCCTTGTCAGGAGAATCCTGGCCGAACTATGTCCGGCAGGATTGGGATGCGAATGGCGTCAAAATTCACCGCCCACCCACCACCCACTTAGTAGCCACTATCGATGACCTAACCGACATGCTCGACTTCAACTCCGAAGACATCGACGGTATGGACAACGATGCAGGAGACGAACAGAACCACTGCCCACAGGGCACTGGACGCCCACTTCATCACATGACGTATACATGGTGGACACACCAAAAGAAAACGACCACGAGGAATAGAAGGACGCAATGAAGGGTTATCCCCTCGAGAAGCAGTCAAAGCGGCGGCGTAAGCGCCGCTCCAAATCCCGCCTCGGCAGAAACAACGATCATACAGACCCAGCGTTAGAGCAGGGTGAACCATCACCGGACCATGACAACACGGAGAATCAAACCGAACAACCCGATTCTGTCAAAGATAACAGTCCGGATGACATCACACCGGACAGACACCCAGAGAAACAGAGCGCCCATCAAAGGCTCGTGGCCACCGCGAGGAGTCTAAAAAAGCAGAAGCAAAGGCTCAAGGCTGCGCAAGACACACTTAAAATCAGATGGAGTAAAGTACTCAATACAGCAGCGAAGTACGGCGGTAATTGCCCCACCAAGAGCTACCCGAAGCGGAAGTTGCTACCTGAATTCGATGAGGAGGCCTTAGATCCCCCACAACCAAAAATTAAAACGGCCACCTGGCCGGATAGACGACCTCACGGCCAACATAGAGCGGCAAACAACGCCGCACATAAGCCAATACGCGATCCACGCGAGGGCTCGCATCAAAAGGACGGCGCAACCAGATCCATCTATGGACCACACAAGCGTGCTCCAGCATACGATGCAACACAACAAACATCCGAACAAGACGGTAAACCCAGATACAGGGGTGCTACACACCCCCTATGTTTCACCGATGAGGTGCTGGACCATGAATTTCCAAAGGGATTCAAACTCGTAAGCATAGAGGCATACGACGGAACAACAGACCCTGGGGTCTGGATTGAGGACTATATCCTCCATATCCATATGGCTCGAGGAGATGATCTCCACGCCTTCAAGTACTTACCCCTCAAGCTCAAAGGGCTAGCTCGGCACTGGCTTAAAAGCCTCCCCGAAAACTCCATTGGAAGCTGGGAAGAGCTCGAAGATGCTTTTCGGGCAAATTTTCAAGGGACTTATGTCCGACCTCTGGATGCGGATGATTTGAGTCATATAACTCAACAGCCCGGAGAGTCAGCCTGAAAGCTTTGGAACATGTTTCTTACTAGAAAGCATAGCGTCCGCGACGAATGGCTTGCCAGACACCTCGGCCAAGAAAAGCCAAGAACAATGGTAGCATTAACAAGCCTCATGACCCGCTTTTGCGCGGGTGAGGACAGCTGGCTAGCCAGATGCAGCACCAGCGACCCAAGTACATATGAAGTTAGAGATGAAAATGGGAAATCACGACGCAGCAAAAATAATAAGCGTCAGAATAAAGAAGACAGCCCGAAGAGCACGACAGTAAACGCAGGATTCAGAAGCTCTCGGCCAGGTCAGCAAAAGCCGCCCCCTAAAGGCGCCAGAGATGAACTGTCCAGCCTGAACAAAATTCTGGACCAAATATGTCAGATCCATAGCACCTCTGGTAAACCCGCTAATCATACCCACAGAGAATGTGGGGTCTTCAAGCAGTCCGGCAAGCTGAACGCCGTACACAAGGGGGATGATACACCAAGCGAAGACGAGGATGAGCCTCTCAAGCAAGACACTGGGGAACAAAAGAAATTTCCACCAGAAGTCAAAACAGTAAACGTGTTACACGTGATCAAGGGGATAAATAATGTGGCACTCCCACAGAAATATGCCCAAGGGCCTATCACCGCAGAATCCTGCCACTGGTCGGCTCAACCGATCACTTTCGACCATCGGGATTACTCAGCAAATATCCGGCATGCAGGATGGGCTGCCTTGGTATTAGACCCAATAATTGACGGATACCATTTCACACGAGTCCTGATGGACGGTGGCAGCAGTCTAAACCTGATATATCAGGACACAATCCGCAAAATGGGGATAGATCCAACGAAAATTTGCCAAAACAATACTACCTTTAAAGGAGTAACGCCAGGCCCAGGGGCTCACTACACGGGCTCCCTGCTACTAGAAGTTATATTCGGCTTCCCCGATAACTTCCGTAGCGAAAATTTAACCTTCCACATTGCTCCGTTCCAAAGTGGCTATCGAGCACTACTTGGACGCGAAGCTTTCGCTCGCTTTAACGCAATACTGCAGTACACTTCCCTCACGCTTAAGATGCCCGGTACACGTGGCATCATTACAGTAAATGGAAATATGGAGCGATCCCTGCGTGCGGAAGAGAATGCGGCTGCCTGGGAAGCCGCACACTAAAACGACCTCACCAACTAAAGTATTCGATAGGTCGTCAAGACCATGGACAGGGTTAGACGAGTCCGGCGCAGCTGTATGTAATTCGTATAGGTTTGATGGCCACACCCCTATCACAAATACAAGGGGCTCAACGCGCGCAGACAAGTGGCAATTTTTACTCATCTTGAATTATACATGGTTTTTTTTTAAAAAGCCTACCTTTTTGCAGACAACTTTTCACCTAAGTTCCTCTCTTTTACAGATGACCACCGTGCTACACCCGTCCAGGATACGGCACAATGGAGACACAGGCGCAGACGTGCAACAGGGACCCGTTCCAAGGATTCTTTTTAGATTAAGACCCTGCGTCAACCTTTTTTACTGCCTCTTGTTGATACACATCCCTCGGATTCTCAGTACAATTGACAAGGATGCTGGCGTCTTGGCATGTGGCCACGTCAGAATAATGCACGTACCTGAACACCAGGGGCTTCTTACAAAGGGCACTGATTAGGCCCGGTTCATACCATAAAGACCGAATACCTTAGGGAGTGTTCAACGTCGCGAGTTTGGCCCTATATGCATCAGCTCCGAATCATGTCTTTGGTCAAATGTTGGGTTTGCCCGGCTCCTATGTTTTGGTACCTTACGTTCCGCTCTATTGGCTAAGGTAGCACTAGGAGAACTACTGCGATTGTGCCATGGGTCATCCGGACGAGCACCTCAGTAGAGAAAGCCGAAAACTGACTGTCATGATATAGCGTGAGACTGGTCAACCACTCGATGACCTATCAGAATGTTAGAATTCCTCCGCCTTAACGAAGGGCCGTTTCCTGGCCAGGCATGTATGCACCCCGAATTCGGGAGAGTGTGGAGCCACCAGGGGCTGTATAGTAGCCCCACCGTCAAACTCCTATGGCTAAGTGAAAGTGTTAAAGCATTATAGTTCGGTTGCCTCGTTCGCTGCACTATCACCTCCTTAATAGGACCAAGACGTTGGGTTAAGTGTGAACACACGTGTTTTGCGAACACCTCCGCATTATATGCATGGGGGCTGAAGCCGACGACTGCAATCTTTCAGGTTATACACATGTATACATAAATGGCCGCACAGGAGGCATCATATTACTTTCAGGCAAAAGTATAAACACGGCCTTAATAAATTTCATAAAAACATTGTGTTTACAATGGGAATACATGTCACTCAAACATAATATTTTTCGAGCACCGGGCCTCTATCAAACGAGCACCCTCGAGAACCTCTTCGAAATAGTGCTCGGCAGCCACTCGGCCTATGGCCGAACCCTGCGCCGCATCCAGTTGCCGCTTTAGTTCGGCAAACTCATGAGTCCGGCTAGCCACCGGAGCTCCCACTACCTACACATTAAAGCGGTATGGTTATTGCCTGGGACTACGATCCTCTGTTTGCCGCTGTTCTCGGCGACAACCAGAGTCTCAGGGGCTACTATCTACACAGGGCACACCTAAAAATGTGCGGTACCATCACAAATGTACATCATTTTACGTACCTCAAAGCCCGTTAGTAGACTCATAAAGGCATCATGCAACCCGCTATCGGCGGATGAAATCCTTTCTATCACCATAACCATCAATGTACGGTGTTCTTCTGAGATGGCCGCTCGCTCCAATTGCTCTCTCAGTACGTCCGACCGCATACCAGACGGTGCCGGACTCTTCTGTTTGCTCTCTTCGAGAGCCGGACACTGGGGACTTCGGGTGACTATAGGATTATCTTCTAGCCACACCGGATCCGGAGAGGCCCTCCGTGACGACACTTCAAGGTCGCCCGCTTCTTGAGCAGAGGAGTCCGGGGGAGGCGTTTCTCTATCCATCATCTCCGAAAGAAGATTCCCCGAAGACGAGCTCTGCTGAGAAGGGCTAAGATCCGAACTGCAAGATAAATACTTCAGTTATTTTCCTCAGAGGTAAGGTAATATATCTTCACTATTAAAGTACTTTTTAATTACTTACAGTTCGTTAGAGGGCTGATCCCCGTGCGGACTTTGTGCGGCAAGAGCACCCTCCAAGGCAGGACCCTCTGGTGGAGATTTCTTCTCCCGCTTGGAAACCTTGGTTTCCGGATCTTCAGAGGTAGTCCTCTTCCTTCCCCGGGGTGAGAGAATGTCAGATTCCTCCCCTCGGTTATCCTCCCTCATGGAGGCGCTCGTTCCCTCGGTCGGAATAGGTAGCGGTGGAGGCCCGCTTTCGCCCTCATTATTCCCCCTTTGTCTTCCTTTGAGGGCTCCGGGCAAGGTGCTAGCTCGAGCATCTTTTCCAGTACCGGATTTTCCAAACCCTCAGGAAGGGGGGCCGAACACCGAATCATCTTCGCCTTTGTTATCCAGTCCTGGTCAAAGAGTGATTTCTCAGAATAACGTCATGATAAATGAAAGACGATGTGTTCGGCTAGAGGATAAATTACTTGGTCGGCGGTGCGGTTGCTGCTCAGGCCCACATCCTCGGTAGTATCCGGACACTCTATCTGGGGTCCGAAGAATGATCTATACATCTCCTCGTGCGTCAGGCCGAGGAAATTCTGAATAGCGCGCGGTCCTTCTGGGTTGAACTCCCACATGCGAAGAGGCCGGCGTTTGCATGGCTGGATTCGTCGAACCAGCATGACTTGCATTACCATAATCAAACTGAAATCTCCTTCGAAGAGATTTTGAATGCGGCTTTGCAGTACAGGCACGTCCTTGGCGGGACCCCAGCTCAGCCCTCTGCTAATCCATGACATCAGTTGTGGTGGAGGGCCTGAGTGGAAAGCAGGGGCAGCCACCCACTTGGCACTTCTGGGAGCGGTGATGTAAAACCACTCCCGTTGCCATAATCCGGACACCTCTAGAATAGAACCCTTTGGCCATGGAGCTCCGGCGATCCTGCGTATTAATGCGCCTCCGCACGCTACATGCTGCCCCTCGACCATCTTCGGCTTCACGTCAAAGGTCTTGAGCCATAGGCCGAAGTGAGGGGTAATGCGGAGGAAAGCCTCACATACAACAATAAATGATGAGACGTGGAGAAAGGACTCTGGGGCTAGATCATGGAAATCTAGCCCGTAATAAAACATCAACCCCCTAAAGAAGGGATCCAGAGTGAGGCCTAAACCTCAAAGGAAGTGGGAGATGAACACGACGTCTTCGTTGGGTTTAGGAGTAGGGACGACCTGCCCTCGGGCAGGCAGCCGATGCGAAACCTCGGCGGTCAGGTATCTGGCCTCCCTCAACTTCTTGATATCTTCTTCTGTAACAGAGGAGGGCATCCACCGGACTTGAAGGCTAGATCCGGGCATGATTGAAGGTCTGGAGCACTTGACCTGGGCTTTGGGTGTTAGAACTCGAGGCGGGGGAAGGATTCATTGAGCACGGGAGGGAAAGAGTAAAAGCCTTGTCCCTTTATAAAGAGCGTGAATATCAAGCGTCCTCTCCATAGCCGTTTGGGACTTGCTACGGTTGGGTTACCCACAACCGTATTGATGAGAATCCCGTAATTAGGGGAACACGATCTCTGCTTTGACAAGACGTGTCAAAAAACTGCCTTGCGTTATGTGTGGAGCTGGTTGAAGAAAAACGGTTCGAATAATTACCGGGCCATGGCATAATGTCGTGTTGCCAAAATGTGTCAGCAGATTAGATTTGTGGAAATGTTATTCTCTCTACGGTGGTATGTGGAAACTTATTTTGCAGGGTTGGACACTATCCTTGTATTCAAATTCTTCCGTGATGTATTTGGAGGAGGAACCCGCCTTGCAATGCCGAAGACAATACCGCGCGCTGGACTCATCGTCATTGAAGCCTGGTTCAGGGGCTACTGAGGGAGTCCTGGATTAGGGGGTTTCCGGACAGCCGGACTATATTCTTTGGCCGGACTGTTAGACTATGAAGATACAAGATTGAAGACTTCGTCTCGTGTCCGGATGGGACTCTACTTGGCGTGGAAGGCAAGCTAGGCAATATGGATATGCATATCTCCTCCTTTGTAACCGACCTTGTGTAACCCTAGCCCTCTCCGGTGTCTATATAAACCGGAGGGTTTTAGTCCGTAGGACAACATACAATCATACCACTGGCTAGCTTCTAGGGTTTAGCCTCTCTGATCTCGTGGTAGACCTACTCTTGTACTACCCATATCATCAATATTAATCAAGCAGGACGTAGGGTTTTACCTCCATCAAGAGGGCCCGAACCTGGGTAAAACTTCGTGTCCCCTGCCTCCTGTTACCATCCGCCTAGACGCACAGTTCAGGACCCCCTACCCGAGATCCGCCGGTTTTGACACCGATAGCGAGGGATGTCCTGCAGAAAATGGTAGGATTGTTAAAGAAAATATGGTAACATGCAAATATGGGCCCAAATTGAAAAAACTGTACAACAGTTGAAATCGAAGGACAAAAGCCTATAATTAAACAGATAGGGTAAACATGATGTCATGGAAATATGAGAGTAATCGAAAGAACAATAAATCATTAATTTACCTATAGAAAGAAGAGGGGAAAGTCCCCTTTGACGTATATGGTGCATGCAACATCTTTTATCCAAATGTAGCAATATTTAGAATATGTTCAGGAAAGTAGGCCATGCCAACCGATTTAGGGTGAGATTGGACATACCGTGCGTGTCCTCAAGTTATTTGGTACGATGAGATGGAATCTCTGGCGGTGGTCGCCAAGGCCCGAAGTGTCGCCGCACTGTACATTCTATGAATGAAAGAAAACCCTCAAATCAGCACGAATAAAAATGAATTCACGGCGATTTCCGCCGGGTGATTAAAGGAGGTAGATGAACTATGATAAGAGATGAGATAATATCTCATTAAATTAGTTACCTTGTCATCCATGAGAAAGAACCCTCAGTATGGCAGATTCCCCAACCGAGCGGAGCTGGGTCGATCGCGAGCAACGTTGAGAAAGTCGATGGCGATAGACGGCGACAAGCGGAAGGGGCGAAATGCGATGGGCTTTGCCAGCAGCCTGGTGGTGGCGGCAAGCATCGAGCTAAGTGTTTACCGCCGCGATAGGCGGTGCCATGGCATAGACGCGGAGGATCTTGTGCAGGTGTGAATGGGGA
Source organism: Triticum dicoccoides (assembly GCF_002162155.2). Lineage (NCBI taxonomy): Eukaryota > Viridiplantae > Streptophyta > Magnoliopsida > Poales > Poaceae > Triticum > Triticum dicoccoides. Next base: position 523,829,612 of record NC_041390.1, on the reverse strand, counting down.
ACATACCGGAGGGGCCGAGGGGGTGGTGGGCGGGGTGAGGGTTTTTGTGACGTGGGGATGGTGAGGATTTTCTTTTTTTGTTTTTTGAATTGGGTGGTGAGGGTTTTCTGTCCCACAAAGAATTTTGGGGGAAACGGTTTGCTAGAGCTAACTGTGTGTGATTGACGTAGTAGGCAAAATGAAAGTCATTGCACATGGTTCCAATTTTGGGAACCATGTGTGATTGACGTACTACCTCCGTCCTGGTTTATTGGTTCCCCGTTGTAATTTTTACCAAAATTTGGCGAAATATTTAACATACTCAGACATAGATAATAAGCGTAGACATACATAAGCATAGTGCAACCATAAGTACATAGTTCAACCATCATTAAGCATACTCAAGCGTACATAGTTCGATCCATCCCACATCTCATCTCACATGTGGCCGGCACGATCCTGAAGCTTCTCCAAGTACTCGGCGTACGCGTCGTGCGCCACCCTGCGAGAATACTTCTGCTTGAAGGAGCCAACGACCCGTCCTCTTGCATGCGCCAGAACACTTAGATACGCGTCATGAATCTTGTGGTGGCAAAATGGGCATCCATAGCCGTCGTTCTAGGTCCTAATACGCCTGTTATGCATTCCCGGATAAAGCTCCCTCAGGATTCGCCTCTTGTACCTCCTATGGGCATCTTCATCCTCGCCGTCCATATTGTCAGACAACACCTATAAAAATAGTAAAACAAATTTGGCATAAAATCACTGATTACATGCCGTGAAGTAGGATTAGGAATTTATGGCTATTTATTTATACATATCCAGAGATTATGGTTTGATTTTTAAGCACAGTCGTTTATGTACAGACTAATCTTGAAGAAAATAATGGCACAAACATAGGTAGGTCATTCAAAATCAATTGTCAAGTCCTGGCTAGGAATTATTAGCACGAACACTAACCCTAGTCGGGTTACTAGCAGAAATCATTTGCACAGATGAAACAACTAATCACTTATCACCTGTACCATTCCAACAATCAATACACTACACGGATCTAACGAAACTTACTCAGATTTCATGGATTGGGAGAACATAACCACATGATTTCTATTCCAAAAAGGGGGAGGCAGGAGTAACCAGAGAAACCCTATGATCTATTTGACACATAAATGGGTATAGATGACTAACCAGCTGTCCGTCGTTGCCGGAGTGGTCGTCGGAGTCGTCGCCGGAGTGGTCATCGGAGTCGGTGTGGAACTCCGCCTCCGGCTGTGGAAGCTCGACGCCGTCGAAGATGTAAGGGTGCAACGATAACTCGCCGGCAGTGACGGAAACCTCTGTCTCCATCTCCACGTAGTGCTCCGGTACTTTAGCAGCCCCAGCATCGCCACTCCCTCCGATGGGGTGCTTCGGCGACATCCCCATACACTAACGGCTTTGAGGACTGAGAGCGGCGTCGAGGATGCAAGCGGAGAGAGAGAGGATTGTGTGTGCGTAGCGAGGATGGGGGGAGGGCACACCATTAATATGGAGTAGTGGGAGTTGTGGGAGAGAGGCGGGCGGCAGTCAAACCGATGGCTCTCCTCCCGGTGAGCCTGCGCACCGGACTGCTGGAATGCCTACCAAAGTTTCACACAGCTACTCGCACGCCTCTTGATGACACTACGCAGCGAGCACGCCTCCGTCAATTCACACACTTGCACGCACGCCTCCCTATCTGCCTGCGCGGCGGACTGCTCGCATGCGTCCCGTCAACTCATGCCTGCTCGCATGCCACACGGGTCGCGCAGCGGCACGCATATTGTTTTTCTATTTGGATGATTAATGCTGCCGCTTTATTGCTTAACCGAAGCATGGCACTTATTCATTGTTGGTCTAACGCTCACGGCTCGAATAAATAATCCATTTGGGATATTGGTTCCCAATTATTAATAATGTCCCGTCTGTAATTAAATAAAGATTACATCAAAACTGGTATCAAATTTGACAAAAAAAGTACAATGCCACTTTGTATTGGTGTCCATATGACAACACTATAAGTTTCATGAACTTCAAACAAGTTCTTGATGTACTAGAATTTAAAAATCAAGATTCTCAATATTTGAAATTTGTTGCATGGGGAGTAAACATGCACCCAGTGAGACACATGTGTTTCTGCAATCCATTCAGGTGCACTGTCACGTGTGCATGTAGCTCAAATTTGATTTTGGCACATTATACCCATAGAAAATCAATCAATCAATGTACTAAAACGTCTTAATGATCTCTGTGATTTTTTTGAAATTAAAATGTCCCTCCTTTGGTAACATGTATGTTCACCGCGGGATAATTAATTTAACATGCATCGCAGTTGCGGTGGATTCAT
>NC_041390.1:523825187-523826951 GCF_002162155.2 Triticum dicoccoides | reverse complement strand
GGCGGGTGGCTCGCAGTACACTACGAGTTGTGAGCCACCATGTGGGTTGGCCGTTTTGTTAGGCAGGCTGGTGCCACATCAGAGTCGTGAAATCGTTATTTAAAACATTAGACAACCCTTTCATAAATAAATGTTTTGCCACATGCAGTCGATGGTTGTCCTACACGACACTCGATACTCGCGTGTGACACTTTCTGTGGGCTCGCGAGGTCGTCATTCATCACTTTGACGAACAGCCAGCAGTGAGGTTAATTTGACTAGCAAGGTAGAATCTTTTTTGTTTGTGTTATGGTGGTATATAGTACGCGTCGAAGAGGTGGGAGGGGACTATCATATATACTATACGTATGCGTCCATGAACAAGTACACCTCACTCAGTGTAGGGACTTTTTGGTTACCGAGGCATGTGCCACATCAAAATTGTGAAATTGGTTATTCAAACATCACACAACACCTTTTTGGGCCACATGCATTTATATCCTAGCTATGACACTCACGTGTGACGCTTCCATCTGTGGGCCCACGAGGCCATCGTCGATGCATGCATGCATCACCTTGACCTACATCGGGAGAGGTTAATTAATTTCACCATCGATGATGATTCTTTTGGGTTGTACATATATTACGACAGGAGCATATAGTATGCGGTGAAGAGGGGGAAGGGGACCATCATATGTAGTACACTTGATATGAACCTCGCTCTGTGTGGGGGCATGGTTTACGGTTTTTGAGGCATGTGGCACATCAAAGTTGTGCATTTTTGGTATTCAACATATATATGTTTGGCCCACATGCAAAGCGGTGGTGGTTGTCCTCTCGCACCCACTTAAGCGGTTATTAGCGGTATCGATGCTTTCCATCCGTGGGCCCGCTTGGTCCATCACTTCTTTTTGCCTGGCAACAAGAGAGGTTAATTTGACTTAAGAGGGGATTATTATTTTTGCTCTGGGATGACATGCATGATACACTTTGAGAACACACACATGCATGTGTACGCATGAATCCCTCCCATCGAGTCGAAGTGGATAGTACAACGACACCATCATGAATCGACCTCGCTCTGTGTGGGGAGCTAGTGTATGATTTTTGACACACACGCTAGATCAATGTTGTGTATTCAAACATGCATGCACGCATCACCTCCATACATATGCATGTAGTGGTTGCCTTCGAACGATACACTCCCTCGCGTGGTTATCGGCGACAAGCCTATATATTCGTGGGCCCGCGTGGACATCCATGATCACCTTGACCAACAACAAGATAGGTTACCATGGCAGATTCCTCATTTGGTTCGTGTTATCATAGTATAGGTCATGGTGAGATTCAGAGCTAATTAAGTTTGAGCGCATATACTATGCACGCACGCATGCATATATGAATCCCCGTCGTTGGCTTGAAGTGTGGTGTAACATACATATGCATCGTCAACCTAACCCTCACTCGGTGGATTTCTAGTTCAAAATCACGGTGCCACATCAAAGTTGTTCCATTGTTACTCAAAAACACACCTCTCCATACATATGTTTGGGCCACTTGCATGCAGTGGTTGTCTTCGGGGACTAGCTACTTGCATGATAATTGGCGAGCTAGCCCATCTTCGGGGTCACATGGACGACCATCACTTTGAACAACAACAAGAGAGAGGTTGTACGACCAAGGTGGGTTATTCTTGGTCCGTTTTACGATCCATCTCGGTGAGATATATGCCTCTCTGGCCCATCGACTGAAAGTGTGTGTGTGTGGGGGGGGGGTTGCTACATC
>NC_041390.1:523824575-523825177 GCF_002162155.2 Triticum dicoccoides | reverse complement strand
GAGGGTGAGGGGGCATACATTCATAGCCAAGGATTCCCTTCACGCCGACACGAGGGGGGGGGGAGGTGGGGGGCAAGCAATACCGTGCGCTTTGTGAGAGAGGTGCCACATCGAAGTTGCATTTGGTATTTGAAAATCAAATCACCCTTTTGATACATAAATTTGGTCCACATGCAAGTGTGTTCGTGTTCTGACCCTCTCCCACGTCATTTTTCGCCAAATTTATGAACGTTAGACAAGTCGGATGACGCAACAGACACGGTTCACTCAAACTAACCGTGTGCCACGTCGGTGCACCTGTCACGCACACATCCGCACAGTACATTGGGCTCCACGAGGCTCCTCCTCTGAAAAATATCTGCCCTCCTAGAGGGTTTTTCTGTTTCATAACACACGGTTGTTATCTCCGGACCGTGTGCGATGCACTATCATCAAAATGTTCAATAGCCCGACATTTCACTCCAGCCTTTGACTCCCGCGTAGTAAAATTTTCAGTACCCGCATCATTTCCTCAAACACCCCGCGCCCCCCTCCACACACACACACACACCAAAACCTCCTCGGGCGTGTGCGCGCGCGCACACACACACACCCTCCCTCGC